>NC_056739.1:121244439-121544439 GCF_019279795.1 Protopterus annectens | reverse complement strand
CAGCTTGTAGAGTGAGTTGTGTGGTAATCAGCCAAGGAGATATTCCTAGCTCTCAGAGTCTTTAGTTCAGGACTGCTGAGAAGTATGAGCTACAAGTGTTTCATCAAAGGGGAAGAAAAAATATTTAAATTCTGCTTGAATATTTTAAATTGCATTTATAGTGACCTCTGTGGTGATACTTCTTTGTACTTCTATGTTTTTTGTTCACCATTTTAGCCCAAAAAGTTATCTGTTTGCATTTTTAGTTTGCTGTGGGACTTCATCTGTAGTTGTATGAAGACTGTGTATTACTGCAAGACTGCAGATTTCTTTATACATGATAGTGCATTTCTATTTCCATAAGTAGAATTACATATAAAATGTTGCTTTTGTATTTTGAACCCTTTCTGGGCCTCAGTCAGTCTTCTAGCTTCTTTCACAGGTCTGGCAGGACTGTGATCTACTGCCAGATTTGAGCCTCATTTAGTCATTTAATACCGTGTTACTCGTAATTGTCTACATAGTCTGGTGCCTTAGTCTGTAGTGGAATTGCAGTAGTGGTAGTATTGTCAATTCTGTTCCAGCTTCAGTACTTTTCATAGTTATATATACCTTCTTATAGTTGCATTACATTGCCTTTCTGTTTACTTTGCTACTGTTTTTCTCCTGTTCTTTGAGTCTTCCCCACCTCCCACTGAGGCATAAAACTAAACATTTCTAAAATTCTAAAGAGAAGACTTCAGCTCCAGTATTGGCTTTATTTGATCACCCTCTATAGCAATCTACTATATTTAGCACAGAGCTATAGCCACCCAGGGTCTTTTGTTCCCAGAAAGGTGTGAGATACAAGCTTTCCATCAAAAGGGAGGGGGAACAGCTTTTATTTCAGTTCTGCTTAAATATTTTCAGGTGCACCTATAGTGACCTGTGTGGTGATACTTTTTTGTACTTCTCTGATTTTTGCCCATTTATCTATTTACACTTTTTTTATTTTGTTCTGGGACCTTAGTCTTGTAGCTTAATTTGCATTTGTGTGACAATTGTGTATTACTGCAAGATTTTAGCATTGTTTATGCATTATACTGCTCTTTTATTTCCATAAGTAGAATTACATGAGTAAGATAGCTTTTTGTATTTTGAACTCAGTCTGAGGCCTCAGTCACTCTTGTAGTTTCTTTCACAGTTGTGGCAGGACTGTGATCTACTGCCAGATTTGAGTCTCATTTAGTCATTTATTACACTGTTACTGGTATATTTCTGCATTATCTGGTATATTAGTCTGTGGTGGGACTGCAATAGTTGCAGTATTGTAAATCCTGCTCCAGGATTTGTGCCTTAGTACTTTTTATAGTTATATATACCTGCTTAACATTGTATTCCAGTGAGTTTCTGTTTACCTTGATACTGGTTTTCCCATGTTGTTTGAAGTTTCCCCACCCCCACTGAGACATTAGGCCAAAAAAATGAAATTCTAACCATAGGATTAGAGCTCCAGTTTGAATTTTTTTCATACCTCTCACCCTTCTCTTCTAGAAGTTTTAACATGTTGTATCTCTGCTATCCACCTTTATGGTAATCTGGCTTCAAAAGTCTCTCCCTTCCCTCTTTTTTTTACTGTTGTCTACTGTGTAATCCATTTAAGTATTTTCCCATACATTCTTTTTCATATATTAATAATATTAAGTTCTCACCCAGCAAAGCAGTATTGCACTTGAGTAAACATCCCTTACCACATAATGTCTCCTGCTCATTCAACCATAACTCCCATTTGCTTTGCACCCTAGCCACACTTTGAGGGGGTCCTAAGTTAATCCTGCTCCAACCTTTTCAGATACGAGATTTATTTTATTTGTTTTGCACTTCAGTTAACTCTTTAGAGTGCTACTAGTTTATTTTTGCTTTATTTGTTGATTTTGCCTTTAAATCACTCTAAAGGGCCCTAATACTTGAAACTGCCTTGTCAATGTAGTCTATTTAAATTGTTTTGTTGTAACATTACACTCACAAGCAAACTTTCTTGGTGTTATTACATCAAGTGGTTATCAGTGCCCTGTACAGACAAAATGCCAAGAAATTAAATGTTATCTATAAAACTTCCTTAGAACTGAAACTTGTAACTTAGTGTGGCTAAAACAAAGCCATTGCATGGAGACAAGCTTAGAGCAGCTAGTTTGTACATTAAGTAGCACTCCTATCAAATCTTAGTAGAATCTAACTTATTTTAGTGCCAAACACAAGAAAGAACCCAAGGAGAACTCTTTACAATCCGGTTCACTACCTACAGTAGCCCACCCAAATACAGGTCCAGACAACATGGACATTGACTTCCCAAATGTCTCCATAGCTTGTTTGGTAGATATGAACATCCTGAGAAAATGTAGCAATTGCCTCATGTTCACAGACAACCATTTAGTCCTAAAAGAAACAACACAATTTGTTAGAGATGCACATACACAATTTCACTGGAAGTAAAAATCTCACATACAGACAAGGTTGTCAAGAACACACACACTATATCCACCATACACATAGACCAACTTATGCTGAGGCACTAAAAACAATCTTCTTAAATCCCAAAGACCTCCTAAGCTTGTAAACAGCAACATCTATCCTCATCAACCTTTACAGCACTCAACAAAAGCAACACCAAACACCACATATACTGCTACACCCAGTGAAGGCCCAAGAGCAAAGCCCATAAGGCAAGCAAACACATACCCAGGACTCTTCATAGGGGACAGCATTGGATGAGACACAGATGGTCCATTCAACAGACTGAACAAGGAGAAGATGGTGGTTAGTTGCTTATCTGGACCCATAATCCACCAGGTTACACATGCAGCCAAGTCACTACATACTCATAGTCCATTTAGGCATTAGCAATGTGAGATGTACTTTCCTGAAGTATAAGAAGAAAGACATTGTTGATGTCTCTGAATTCATCGATTCATAGATTGTTACTAGGCTAATTACCTGGGGTCCTTCTAAGCTTAGCCAAGTTTTCCAGAAAGAATAATGACATCCTGTATCCAAATAGGACATTGAGGGCCAGGCATTTAAAAGCTACCTCTGCCTGTAAGTTACAAGGGTGCCAGGTCCAGTGTAAATTGTCTATTTCTGAATGACTGGTCTAGGTTGTGATTAAATTGGGCAATAGACAAACTCAGCTTCACATGTATGGGAAGTCTATTCCATAGGAGGGCAGTCTCTGAGACACATATCTGTCTCTCCAGCATGTTCTGTTTAAGTCGCAGTCAAAATTCAGGTCTCTAGATGTATTTCTGGTACACTTTGACAAGTATATGTAGGAGATTCATAAGTGTGGATTTGCAGTTGCCTTGTTAGCCAGGCATAGATGACTCCTCAGCAATCTATGAGACTGAGTAGAGGGAAAGGGTTTTAAGACACACTGTGTAAGGCAGATTTGTAATGCTTTGTATTCTTTTTGTAGGGGACTTCTGAGGTCACTCTAGTTGTTACATATGCCTGGTCAGGTACATACCGAAGGGAGCATTGTACTCTATGACTGGTCTGATAAGGACAGAGTACAGTGGGATAATGACCTCTTTGGGCATAGAATTCCATGCCCTTACTTGTAATTTGAGCACCATAAAAGGATTTCCTTAACAGTGTGGCCACATGGTGGTCAAAGGTGAGGCAGATGTCTATGTGCTATCCACATACCTGACCACTGGGTTGACTCTTAAGAGTATATTATCAACAGGATAATTAGCCAGGATGGTTGAGTTCCCAAAGAGTACAATTATGCATTTCTTAGCATTGAGTTTAAGACCATGGCTTTGGCACCATTTGTTAGTCAGAAATAGCCCTTCTTGAAGATGGTAGTGTCTGCAGGAGAGTCGATGGTAACCCCCAGGCTGCAATCATCTGCAAACTTAGTCGGCCATAAACCTTTAGTGTTTACTTCCACTTCAGAGAAATAGATGCCAAAAAGGAGAAGGCCCAGTATTGAGCTCTCGGGGACTCTGCTTGTGACAGACCTATTGCTGAAGGTGGTCTCATGAATTTTGACCTCCTGGCTTCTGTTAATAAGCCAGTTGGCTATCTAGTGGGTAATTTACCTAATTTAGTGAACTTGTATATAATGCCTGAGTGGGATATTGTACTAAAACCTTGTCCAGGCTGAGGTAAGTATGTATAGTCTTGCACTCTTCCATTGCTTTGCTGACCCTTACAAAGATGCCCACCAGATTTAATAGGCAGGACTGTAATGTGTCCAGAATTTGCAGGTTACCTATGTACTCATTTAACATGTCCATGATGATTCTTTCCATGGCCTTATATATGAGACTGGTCAGACTTATGGGCCTGCAGTTACCCAGATCGGTGGTTGGACTGCATTTATATAGGGGAATGACTATAGCCATCTTCTATTCCTTGGGCCCAAAAACCTGACTATAGGTTCCAGCTGAAAAAGTAAACCAAAGGGGTCATGGTTCATGCTATTTGGTAAGCATCCCAGGATGTTATTGGGACCCATTGATGCAGCATTTTTGGCCTTGGAAAGTGCATTCATGACTTGTTCACTAGTAAAGGTTGGAGGATTGTGGTATGTGGTATTTACTTTGGACTATAAGGGGGGAATTGGTGGTGGTAAAGATTTGAGATGAATCTGTTGGCCAAAAGGTTGGCAATGGTCTCCTGTTCAGCGTGTGTGACAGCACTTACAATAAGTTCTGCATATTGTTGCATATTTCCCTTGAGGTTACAGACATAGCTGTAGAAAGTGTTTATGGTTGTCCTTTACCTGAGAAGGATTTTTTTCTTCAAATTTAGCCTTTGAATTATCAATGAACCCTTTTAACTGCCTGTTTAGTTTGGTTAGGGGGCTTTTAGTATGTTAGGCTTTGTTACTCCTATAGAAAATGAAACTCCACGGATGAAGAAACTTGGTCCAGAAACTCGCGAATGCGTATCAAACATGAATGAATAATAGTGGAACAGTTTTTATAAACTTTATTTATGGCATGTGATTTACGTAACACGCAAATACATATATATTTTTGTACATATATCTATTTTTACATAAATATGTTTTCATTGTATTTTATATATACAATTTATTCAACCTTTTAATCGGATTTTACACTAATAAGCCTGATAGTAACATTGGTGTTATGGAGGGTATTGGCCTTTTGAATCTCTGATTTCTATAATTAATGATTCAAACTGCAAATTAAGTGATCACATGGTCAATTCCAAATGGTATAAAACAACTTTGTTTTTGATTGTTCAGCATCTTGATAAAGCCTGGTAGGAACCAGGCAAAAGCGCTTGATGAATTTGTTTCTCTGTTTTTATTTTACACATTAAAAGTTATCGGAAATTTTTCAAACTGTTCCACTATTATTCATTCATGTTTGATATGCATTCGCAAGTTTCTGGACCAAGTTTCTTCATCCGTGGAGTTTCATTTTCTTTGTTTTTTGTGCTTGCGTGGATATTTGGCTTTGTTACTCCTATGCTTGTCCAAGATTTTTTTTCTTTTGTTGTATAATCGATTGATACTGTGATTCCACCAGGGTGGCTTGCCCTTTGAGTTTGTCTTATTCTTAATATGAGTGGGCACAGCCTGCACTATACAGATATCAATATGGCTGTACAGAGAGTTTGTAAATAGCTCAGCATATATTATGGTATTTACTGGGTTTGGGGGTGCTTGAAATTTAGCCAAGGTGTCACTTAGTAGAGAGAAGTTAGCCTAGGAATAGTTCCTAAAGCTTTTTGGTTTCAGTGGGTCCGTGGATTTAATTTTTATTTCAGGCAATACTGCCTTATGGTCAATTCTGATGACAAAGGACATTATATTGAGTGAGGGACATTGGTTCTCTATGTTTGTGACTACAAGGTCAAGGACATTTGTACTCTGTGTAGGAGAATGGATGAACTGTTCCAGGATGTTGGTATGAAAAGGTTTAGGAATTGCTGGGCTTGTGCATGAGAAGTGGTGTAGGCTTCCCAATCTATAGAGGGGTAGTTGGGAATCTCCCCTGAAAACTGTTTTCATTTAAATGTGAGGGACTCTAGTACACTGTGATAGGTAGTATGGATTTCCTGGGACATGGAGGGGGACCTATAAGTTGCAAGTATGTGCGACAAGACCCTTTTAATGATGAGTTGCACATGCATGAATTCCAGTGGGTCATGCACTATAACTAGTCTGGATATGAGGTTGTTTTTAATATAGATTAAGACTCCTCCACCTTTATTTCCCTCCTGTGCAGTAGCTAGTCTATAGGTGTGAAATGCATTATAACTTTGCACTGCTAGGGTAGTATCCACAACTTTAACCCGTGTCTCCATCACTACACAGACATATGCACTCTCCAGGGAGAGGAAGGCTTGCAGGCAGTGGAATTTCTTGTTAAGACCTATAGCATTTAGCAGTACCACCTTCAGATTTTCCTGTGTAGTTTCAGTTAAGTCGAGAGGATTATCAGTTTGTCATTGCCTAAAAAAGGCACTATGGGGTGGAAAAGGTCTTTGTCAATATCTGAAAGCTTAGACATCTGGCAAAGCAGCATGGTCTGTCAACCATATCCTCCCTGGCATTCAAATATTGACCCCCTTGGACTGACAACAGAAGCTTAGCCAGTTGTTAAAATCAATCATTTTCTGTTGGCAACATGGCATCATCCTTGGAGACGTTAGTGGGCTGCTCAGTGCTAGGCTCGTACCTGCCTGAGACACACAGTCAGTGAGCTTCATCACATTTTACTTCATATTGTCAAGGAAGGCTCATCTCAGGTCATAGGTCATTAACACCCATATGGACTATGACAGAGTTATACTGCTACCTGTGGTTCAATGACCTGACTGCCTGTGTCACTTGATGGGTCTTAGATCCAGAAAGGTAGCTAACTGTGACTCTGTCCTTACTCAGTCTGGTCAGGGGGACATCAGTATGCCTCATTATATAATCATCATCAACCAGGAAATGTGGCTGTGCTCTGATTTGCCTTAAGGGTTTAGCAGTAGAGGCTTTGGATACAATGTTACTATGTGTAGATGTGGGTGGTATTTGAAAGGAGTGTTTACATTATGGCTGAAAACCCTTTTTTTATTTAGCTGTGCAGGAGATCTTACTGTTTTAGTAATGCTACCTGTAAGTGCCTCAGCATAAGTAGTTGCATGTGCAGTGGGCATGGGGCAAGTGTCACTGACAACCTCTATAGGATTAGTTTTGGTTGGATGAGAGAGTTTTGCCTCCACTGTTAAAAGTTCATTCACACCTTTTGCATGCTTTGTCTGTTATATTAAGAATACATGGGTACTCAGTGTCCATGAGACAATTGCTAAAATCCATTTGAATATCCATTTCAACCAGATTGGCCACAGAGAGAGCCAGTATGTACATATCCATAGCTACTGGTATACTAGGGAGGAGTGAGATAAATTTAAATATTGAACAGGTGAATAACAACAAATTTTTTAAGCAGTGCTCAGCTATGCACAAATTAGATGTTCCAGTAGTTAAAAATAAAGCTGACTAGACAGTAAGGGTATTTTAATGGAAACTTATACTGCGAGAGATAAGCATCCACACAGATTACAAGGGGGAATTACACTGCAAGATATTGGTGACTATACAGATCACTGCTAGGTGCCAGTGTGCAGAGAGCAGCAGTTCTAACTAAATAATATAAAAAAGGTCATGAAGTGCAGATATTCAACACAAGAATACTTAATTAATGCAGCTGTGACAAAAACAATGCAAATAAACACGTGCCAAAACAGTGGATATGGTAACATAAGTCTTAATTTGCTCAAGGGTTATGATCCAAGCATTGTGCAACTATGACACTTAAACAACAGAGGGGATTTGATAAAAAAAACACAAGCAAAGCCCTGTGGCCAGTCAGAAACAACACACTCTTCTTTCCTTTACAAAATCCCAGACCTGAAAATGACTCTGGTCTGCTCTACCATCAATAAGGTGGAACCAAGGCAGTTCTAACTAAAGACTGAAAAAGATCAAAAGTACAGATTTTCAATGCAGAAACATTCAATTAATGCAGTGAAAAACATGCACCAAACAATGGGTATGGTAATGTAAGTCTTAGCTTTTGTAGAGTTTAGCAGAAACCAAAGCTGCTAAGTGCCTCAGGCACATAGATTCAAAATTTAAACAAGCTAGCCCTCTAGCCAATCAAATAAAGGCACAATAAGACTCATGCAGCAACTCTTCTGCCACAAGAGTGTAGACCACAAATCTTCCTAATGTAAAAATAACTGGTTTGGAGCCCAACTGCTTAAACCAGAACAAAGACACTTTTAGAATAACAGATACAATAAGCCTTCAACCAGCAATTCCCAACTCAGAAGGGTGTAAGCCACTTCTCCTGCCATAAGAGTGTAGACCGCAAACCTTCCTAATGTAAGATAACTAGTTTGGAGCCCAAGTGCTTAAATCTGAACTAAGAGGCTTAGAATACCAGTTACAATGTAATCAGGCTACTAAAAAGCAGCAATAAATGCAGCAGATTAAATGCAACCGAACACATTCAGAACATGCTGCAAAACTCTAAATAAAATAGGAGTAAGCACAAAAAACAGTAAAAGCAGATGAAGAAAGTAATCTTTTTAGTAAGTGAATATGTATCTCAGATAGATATGTGCCTAGCATGGGTCCCCTTCAGAAGATTGAAGTTTCAGAAAGTCAAACTTCATATGGCCGAGGCCACATGATCAACTTTCCAAAATGTCAAAGCTTTTGTGTGGAGATTGCAGTACAATGGGGATCAGATAAGTCCCATACCACATCCTATCAAGTTTTATGGCACCCTCTATGTCCTTAGAAGCCCACAGCTTATATCTAGATCCACTGGAGACACACACCACTAAACCTAATACCCTATTAATGGGAGACTTTAACTACCCTTCTATAGACTGGAAAGCATACACTGCAGTCATACTCACAAGCACAATGATTCCTGGACTTTATTAATAGAAATATCTTTGACCCAGATAGTGTACTCACCCACTAGAGGTTCAAACATACTGGACCTGGTACTCATCAATGTGAGAGAATGCTGCCCTTCCATTTCCCACATTCTCACTGGTGAGGTCAGACCCCAAAGCTGACTCCTTTGAAATAAAATCAACTTGGTAACTTCAGCAAACCCTGTGACAATTAGCAACTATTCCAAAGCAAATTACAACCTATACAGTGATAGTTTGTCAAAATTCATTGCCTTTCCCAACCCTGAGTTTACAGCAACCATTCTTCACAGAGACCCTGTACAACCATGCAAATGGCTGTATGGAAGCTGCTGTATCTACTAGAAGTATGCCCAAACCAAACTCCAAAGACAAGCCAAACCAGTGGAATCCTAACCTTAACAGACAATATAAGTTTTGGCTGAAATCAGGACGCACAACTCTCATAATGATATTAGCTCCTTAACTAAAATAAACAGGAAACTAAGAGGACTAATTAAGTACAACAAGACCACTTAATTGGTCAAAATAGCATTATGGGCTAAAGACAAGACCTTCTATAGCTATGTCTGAAACATGAAAGGTAGCACATAAGCCCTTAAGGCTAAACAACACATCTGATACACTTGTAATAGGTGACTCTATCATCAGGCACACTGACGTCCCGCTCACCAGGCTGAACAAGGAGAAGGTCACGGTGAGCTGCCTGTCAGGCGCTAGGATCCGCCACATAACACAAGCACTCGAGTCACTCCAAGGCAAGTACAAATATGACTCAGTCATTGTCCATGCTGGTGTGAATGACCTGAGACGTACCTCCCTGGACTACATGAAAAGAGACATAGAGGAGCTCTCTGAGCATGTAGCCCAGGCCGGTATGACCCTGACCTTGAGTAGCATCTTACCCTCACCAAGAATGATGCCACAATATGAAGACAAGATGATCAATTTCAACAATTGGCTTAAGTATTGGTGTCATTTAAAGGGGATCCAATGCCTGTCAGCCTGGGATGACATGCTCGACAAGCCACGATGATTCGCTAGGGACGGCTTGCACCTGTCACCCCTGGGCTTTGATATTGGCAAAGGCTCTTGCTACCCCCATAGTGCCTTTTTTAGGCAAGGTTCAAAAGACAAACCCACCTCCATAGGTATCACAAGGGATAAGAAACTAAGAGTAATGCTACTCAATGCCAGAAGTCTAAACCTCAAGTTGCACGCACTGAAACTCTCCTTAGCATGGAGAACATTGATATCTGTGCAGTAACAGAAACCTGGTTCAAGGTTCGAGAGCACCCCAGCACTACCAGATTATACCTCATACCATGCTTTTAGGCCCCAAAACTTGGACCGAACCACAAAAGGAGGGGAGTATCAATATTCCAAAGATATCCACACCTCCAGGTTGGTGGCACAGCACGAAGCATCAGAGACTATCCATGTGCAACTAACAGTGGGTAAAACTGCCTTCCAGTTTATAGCCTGCTACAGACCACCCTCCCAAACCCAGGAACCCCACTCGGCCTTCCTGAGAGCACTGGAAAATATGAATGTCTCTCCAAACACCATTATATTGGGCGACCTCAACTACCCAAACATAGACTGGGAGCATTACTCTAGCTCCAACACCCTAGCCCAAAGCTTCCTAGAATTTATAAACTCAAATGCTATGGAACATCTTGTTACTACTCCCACAAGAGGGGAAAACATACTGGACCTGATCATCACCAACATGGGGACTCTATGCTCCAGACCAGAAGTGCATCCCTCACTGGTAAGATCAGACCATAAACTAATCTCACTGATATTCACATCCCGACCCCACCCTCTGCCTAGAAAAAGACAGTGAAAAACTTCTCTAAAGCAAATTTCACACTCCTCAAAACCGTGGTGGAATCCTTCAAAGCCCCCGGGCCTGTGAAAAATACGGCCCAGACCGCAGAATCCTTTATAAACGATTCTATGAACACCTTCAGGAATGCATGGCTCATGCAATCCCAAATAAAACCAAGCCCCAATGCTCCAAAGGCAGACATCCTGTCTGGTGGACCCAGCCATAAACAAACTGTACAATAGAAGGAGGAAGCTACTAAATGATAGAGCAAAATCCCAAAAAGGGAAGGCATCTCTGATCAGTATTAGCAAAACTACAGGCACTCATAAAATCGCCTAAGGCCAGCTTCAAGAGAAACATTGCCATGGACACTAAGGATAATCATAAGGCTTTCTTTAGTTATGTTAGGAACCTGGGTGGGAATTCCCAGATATGCTCAGAATTAGTCCAAAATGACAAAAATCACTGAACCCACAGACATTGCCAACATACTGGCTGACAGGTTCAGTGCAACTTCACCCCCACCAAAAAGGCAGATAACTATCCCAGCAGAGTGTAGCCTCCTGACATCTCAGATGCTCAGGTGAAAGCTGCTCTCTCCAAAGCAAAAACACAGCATCAATGGGACCAGATGGTGTCCCGGCTGCATCCTACATGAACTAAAAGGAAGCTAAACCCAAACATAAAACTACTGTTCAATCTCAGCCTTACTACAGGATATGTGCCCAAAGAGTGGCGTACAGCAACTGTGGTCCCTCTCCACAAAGGTGGTGCCTCAACGGATCCTGGTAATTATCACCCCATAAGCCTGACAAGTCTAGTCTGCAAAGCTATGGAAAGGATCATAATGGAGCTCATAAACAAAGATATTGGGGACTTGCAGACATTGGATCCTAGCCAGTTCGGCTTTGTTAAGGGAAGATCATGCCTTTTGAACTTGGTTGATTTCTTGAAACAGTCACCAAGGCCATTGATGAGGGAAGGCAGTCCACACAGCCTACCTTGACCTTGCAAAGGCCTTTGATACAATACCCCACTCGGGTATTGTAGATAAACTTACCAGCTTAAATGTAAACCCATATGTCACAAGATGGGTTGCAAACTGGCTTAAGGACAGAACCCACAGGGTTAGAGTTGCTGGAGCCATGTCAGACTCCAAACCAGTCACAAGTGGTGTCCCACAGGGCTCGATCCTTGGCCCCTATTGTTTGGCATCTACTTCTCAGAAGTACAGGCCAACATGGGAGGACTGTGGCTGACAAAGTTTGCAGATGACTGCAAACTGGGCACCATAGTGGAAAGTCCATCGGACACGGATATCCTCCAGAAGGGACTCATAGAAACAGATAGCTGGTGCCAGAGCCATGGCCTGAAGTTAAACGCCAAAAAATGTATAGTCATACCCTTTGGAAAAACAAGGTAACCCCAAGCTACCATATAGGTGGCAATCCACTAAGCACAGAAGAGGTTATCAGGGACCTGGGGACCCAGGTTGACAGTGGCCTTTCTTTTGACACTCACATTGCTAAAGTGGTTAGAAAGACCTTCTACATTGCCCACCTGATCATGAAGGGATTCACATCCAGATCTAGTGAGGTCATTGTTCCCCTGTACTCTTCACTTATCAGACCAATGATCGAGTACAATGCCCCATTCGGGATGTATCTCACCCGACATCTGCAGCAATTGGAGAGACCCCAAAAGTTCCTCACCAAAAGGATAAAGGGACTCCAAAATCTGTCATATGCTGCCAGATTGAAGAAACTCCTGCTCTATTCAGTCGCATACCGCCTGCTCAGAGGTGACATGTGCCTGACATACAAGGCCATGTCCAACCCAGAATTAATGGACATGCTCCACCTCAAAATCCAAATCCACCAAAACCACTAGAGCAAGCGACTTAAACCTTAGCACGGATATAAATAGGACGTGCTGGAGGGATAGATTTATCACTCAGAGACTCCCTATGCTGTGGAATAAAATCCCAGTCCATGTGAGGCAGAGCACCTCGCTGACTCTGTTCAAGAGAAATCTAGACCTGTGGATGGGAGATCGTAGGTTTACCCCAGGAATCATCTCTGTGTCACTGCTGGACAGAGGCACAACAAACTAATGGGCACAGTATTTTTTCATATAAGGGGTGGCGTAAGCCACAATAATTTGGGCTAGGCTTATAAATGCCTTAGGGCAGATAGCCTAGTATAAACCTATGAACCTATGAACCTAATTCTGTTCCAGCTTCAGTACTTTTCATAGTTATATATACCTTCTTATAGTTGCATTACATTGCCTTTCGGTTTACTTTGCTACTGTTTTTCTCCTGTTCTTTGAGTCTTCCCCACCTCCCACTGAGGCATAAAACTAAACATTTCTAAAATTCTAAAGAGAAGACTTCAGCTCCAGTATTGGCTTTATTTGATCACCCTCTATAGCAATCTACTATATTTAGCACAGAGCTATAGCCACCCAGGGTCTTTTGTTCCCAGAAAGGTGTGAGATACAAGCTTTCCATCAAAAGGGAGGGGGAACAGCTTTTATTTCAGTTCTGCTTAAATATTTTCAGGTGCACCTATAGTGACCTGTGTGGTGATACTTTTTGTACTTCTCTGATTTTGCCCATTTATCTATTTACACTTTTTTATTTTGTTCTGGGACCTTAGTCTTGTAGCTTAATTTGCATTTGTGTGACAATTGTGTATTACTGCAAGATTTTAGCATTGTTTATGCATTATACTGCTCTTTTATTTCCATAAGTAGAATTACATGAGTAAGATAGCTTTTTGTATTTTGAACTCAGTCTGAGGCCTCAGTCACTCTTGTAGTTTCTTTCACAGTTGTGGCAGGACTGTGATCTACTGCCAGATTTGAGTCTCATTTAGTCATTTATTACACTGTTACTGGTATATTTCTGCATTATCTGGTGCATTAGTCTGTGGTGGGACTGCAATAGTTGCAGTATTGTAAATCCTGCTCCAGGATTTGTGCCTTAGTACTTTTTATAGTTATATATACCTGCTTAACATTGTATTCCAGTGAGTTTCTGTTTACCTTGATACTGGTTTTCCCATGTTGTTTGAAGTTTCCCCACCCCCACTGAGACATTAGGCCAAAAAAATGAAATTCTAACCATAGGATTAGAGCTCCAGTTTGAATTTTTTTCATACCTCTCACCCTTCTCTTCTAGAAGTTTTAACATGTTGTATCTCTGCTATCCACCTTTATGGTAATCTGACTTCAAAAGTCTCTCCCTTCCCTCTTTTTTTACTGTTGTCTACTGTGTAATCCATTTAAGTATTTTCCCATACATTCTTTTTCATATATTAATAATATTAAGTTCTCACCCAGCAAAGCAGTATTGCACTTGAGTAAACATCCCTTACCACATAATGTCTCCTGCTCATTCAACCATAACTCCCATTTGCTTTGCACCCTAGCCACACTTTGAGGGGGTCCTAAGTTAATCCTGCTCCAACCTTTTCAGATACGAGATTTATTTTATTTGTTTTGCACTTCAGTTAACTCTTTAGAGTGCTACTAGTTTATTTTTGCTTTATTTGTTGATTTTGCCTTTAAATCACTCTAAAGGGCCCTAATACTTGAAACTGCCTTGTCAATGTAGTCTATTTAAATTGTTTTGTTGTAACATTACACTCACAAGCAAACTTTCTTGGTGTTATTACATCAAGTGGTTATCAGTGCCCTGTACAGACAAAAATGCCAAGAAATTAAATGTTATCTATAAAACTTCCCTTAGAACTGAAACTTGTAATTTAGTGTGGCTAAAACAAAGCCATTGCATGGAGACAAGCTTAGAGCAGCTAGTTTGTACATTAAGTAGCACTCCTATCAAATCTTAGTAGAATCTAACTTATTTTAGTGCCAAACACAAGAAAGAACCCAAGGAGAACTCTTTACAATCCGGTTCACTACCTACAGTAGCCCACCCAAATACAGGTCCAGACAACATGGACATTGACTTCCCAAATGTCTCCATAGCTTGTTTGGTAGATATGAACATCCTGAGAAAATGTAGCAATTGCCTCATGTTCACAGACAACCATTTAGTCCTAAAAGAAACAACACAATTTGTTAGAGATGCACATACACAATTTCACTGGAAGTAAAAATCTCACATACAGACAAGGTTGTCAAGAACACACACACTATATCCACCATACACATAGACCAACTTATGCTGAGGCACTAAAAACAATCTTCTTAAATCCCAAAGACCTCCTAAGCTTGTAAACAGCAACATCTATCCTCATCAACCTTTACAGCACTCAACAAAAGCAACACCAAACACCACATATACTGCTACACCCAGTGAAGGCCCAAGAGCAAAGCCCATAAGGCAAGCAAACACATACCCAGGACTCTTCATAGGGGACAGCATTGGATGAGACACAGATGGTCCATTCAACAGACTGAACAAGGAGAAGATGGTGGTTAGTTGCTTATCTGGACCCATAATCCACCAGGTTACACATGCAGCCAAGTCACTACATACTCATAGTCCATTTAGGCATTAGCAATGTGAGATGTACTTTCCTGAAGTATAAGAAGAAAGACATTGTTGATGTCTCTGAATTCATCGATTCATAGATTGTTACTAGGCTAATTACCTGGGGTCCTTCTAAGCTTAGCCAAGTTTTCCAGAAAGAATAATGACATCCTGTATCCAAATAGGACATTGAGGGCCAGGCATTTAAAAGCTACCTCTGCCTGTAAGTTACAAGGGTGCCAGGTCCAGTGTAAATTGTCTATTTCTGAATGACTGGTCTAGGTTGTGATTAAATTGGGCAATAGACAAACTCAGCTTCACATGTATGGGAAGTCTATTCCATAGGAGGGCAGTCTCTGAGACACATATCTGTCTCTCCAGCATGTTCTGTTTAAGTCGCAGTCAAAATTCAGGTCTCTAGATGTATTTCTGGTACACTTTGACAAGTATATGTAGGAGATTCATAAGTGTGGATTTGCAGTTGCCTTGTTAGCCAGGCATAGATGACTCCTCAGCAATCTATGAGACTGAGTAGAGGGAAAGGGTTTTAAGACACACTGTGTAAGGCAGATTTGTAATGCTTTGTATTCTTTTTGTAGGGGACTTCTGAGGTCACTCTAGTTGTTACATATGCCTGGTCAGGTACATACCAAAGGGAGCATTGTACTCTATGACTGGTCTGATAAGGACAGAGTACAGTGGGATAATGACCTCTTTGGGCATAGAATTCCATGCCCTTACTTGTAATTTGAGCACCATAAAAGGATTTCCTTAACAGTGTGGCCACATGGTGGTCAAAGGTGAGGCAGATGTCTATGTGCTATCCATATACCTGACCACTGGGTTGACTCTTAAGAGTATATTATCAACAGGATAATTAGCCAGGATGGTTGAGTTCCCAAAGAGTACAATTATGCATTTCTTAGCATTGAGTTTAAGACCATGGCTTTGGCACCATTTGTTAGTCAGAAATAGCCCTTCTTGAAGATGGTAGTGTCTGCAGGAGAGTCGATGGTAACCCCCAGGCTGCAATCATCTGCAAACTTAGTCGGCCATAAACCTTTAGTGTTTACTTCCACTTCAGAGAAATAGATGCCAAAAAGGAGAAGGCCCAGTATTGAGCTCTCGGGGACTCTGCTTGTGACAGACCTATTGCTGAAGGTGGTCTCATGAATTTTGACCTCCTGGCTTCTGTTAATAAGCCAGTTGGCTATCTAGTGGGTAATTTACCTAATTTAGTGAACTTGTATATAATGCCTGAGTGGGATATTGTACTAAAACCTTGTCCAGGCTGAGGTAAGTATGTATAGTCTTGCACTCTTCCATTGCTTTGCTGACCCTTACAAAGATGCCCACCAGATTTAATAGGCAGGACTGTAATGTGTCCAGAATTTGCAGGTTACCTATGTACTCATTTAACATGTCCATGATGATTCTTTCCATGGCCTTATATATGAGACTGGTCAGACTTATGGGCCTGCAGTTACCCAGATCGGTGGTTGGACTGCATTTATATAGGGGAATGACTATAGCCATCTTCTATTCCTTGGGCCCAAAAACCTGACTATAGGTTCCAGCTGAAAAAGTAAACCAAAGGGGTCATGGTTCATGCTATTTGGTAAGCATCCCAGGATGTTATTGGGACCCATTGATGCAGCATTTTTGGCCTTGGAAAGTGCATTCATGACTTGTTCACTAGTAAAGGTTGGAGGATTGTGGTATGTGGTATTTACTTTGGACTATAAGGGGGGAATTGGTGGTGGTAAAGATTTGAGATGAATCTGTTGGCCAAAAGGTTGGCAATGGTCTCCTGTTCAGCGTGTGTGACAGCACTTACAATAAGTTCTGCATATTGTTGCATATTTCCCTTGAGGTTACAGACATAGCTGTAGAAAGTGTTTATGGTTGTCCTTTACCTGAGAAGGATTTTTTTCTTCAAATTTAGCCTTTGAATTATCAATGAACCCTTTTAACTGCCTGTTTAGTTTGGTTAGGGGGCTTTTAGTATGTTAGGCTTTGTTACTCCTATAGAAAATGAAACTCCACGGATGAAGAAACTTGGTCCAGAAACTCGTGAATGCGTATCAAACATGAATGAATAATAGTGGAACAGTTTTTATAAACTTTATTTATGGCATGTGATTTACGTAACACGCAAATACATATATATTTTTGTACATATATCTATTTTTACATAAATATGTTTTCATTGTATTTTATATATACAATTTATTCAACCTTTTAATTGGATTTTAAACTAATAAGCCTGATAGTAACATTGGTGTTATGGAGGGTATTGGCCTTTTGAATCTCTGATTTCTATAATTAATGATTCAAACTGCAAATTAAGTGATCACATGGTCAATTCCAAATGGTATAAAACAACTTTGTTTTTGATTGTTCAGCATCTTGATAAAGCCTGGTAGGAACCAGGCGAAAGCGCTTGATGAATTTGTTTCTCTGTTTTTATTTTACACATTAAAAGTTATCGGAAATTTTTCAAACTGTTCCACTATTATTCATTCATGTTTGATATGCATTCGCGAGTTTCTGGACCAAGTTTCTTCATCCGTGGAGTTTCATTTTCTTTGTTTTTTGTGCTTGCGTGGATATTTGGCTTTGTTACTCCTATGCTTGTCCAAGATTTTTTTTCTTTTGTTGTATAATCGATTGATACTGTGATTCCACCAGGGTGGCTTGCCCTTTGAGTTTGTCTTATTCTTAATACGAGTGGGCACAGCCTGCACTATACAGATATCAATATGGCTGTACAGAGAGTTTGTAAATAGCTCAGCATATATTATGGTATTTACTGGGTTTGGGGGTGCTTGAAATTTAGCCAAGGTGTCACTTAGTAGAGAGAAGTTAGCCTAGGAATAGTTCCTAAAGCTTTTTGGTTTCAGTGGGTCCGTGGATTTAATTTTTATTTCAGGCAATACTGCCTTATGGTCAATTCTGATGACAAAGGACATTATATTGAGTGAGGGACATTGGTTCTCTATGTTTGTGACTACAAGGTCAAGGACATTTGTACTCTGGGTAGGAGAATGGATGAACTGTTCCAGGATGTTGGTATGAAAAGGTTTAGGAATTGCTGGGCTTGTGCATGAGAAGTGGTGTAGGCTTCCCAATCTATAGAGGGGTAGTTGGGAATCTCCCCTGAAAACTGTTTTCATTTAAATGTGAGGAACTCTAGTACACTGTGATAGGTAGTATGGATTTCCTGGGACATGGAGGGGGACCTATAAGTTGCAAGTATGTGCGACAAGACCCTTTTAATGATGAGTTGCACATGCATGAATTCCAGTGGGTCATGCACTATAACTAGTCTGGATATGAGGTTGTTTTTAATATAGATTAAGACTCCTCCACCTTTATTTCCCTCCTGTGCAGTAGCTAGTCTATAGGTGTGAAATGCATTATAACTTTGCACTGCTAGGGTAGTATCCACAACTTTAAACCATGTCTCCATCACTACACAGACATATGCACTCTCCAGGGAGAGGAAGGCTTGCAGGCAGTGGAATTTCTTGTTAAGACCTATAGCATTCAGCAGTGCCACCTTCAGATTTTCCTGTGTAGTTTCAGTTAAGTCGAGAGGATTATCAGTTTGGCATTGCCTAAAAAAGGCACTATGGGGTGGAAAAGGTCTTTGTCAATATCTGAAAGCTTAGACATCTGGCAAAGCAGCATGGTCTGTCAACCATATCCTCCCTGGCATTCAAATATTGACCACCTTGGACTGACAACAGAAGCTTAGCCAGTTGTTAAAATCAATCATTTTCTGTTGGCAACATGGCATCATCCTTGGAGACGTTAGTGGGCTGCTCAGTGCTAGGCTCGTACCTGCCTGAGACACACAGTCAGTGAGCTTCATCACGTTTTACTTCATATTGTCAAGGAAGGCTCATCTCAGGTCATAGGTCATTAACACCCATATGGACTATGACAGAGTTATACTGCTACCTGTGGTTCAATGACCTGACTGCCTGTGTCACTTGATGGGTCTTAGACCCAGAAAGGTAGCTAACTGTGACTCTGTCCTTACTCAGTCTGGTCAGGGGGACATCAGTATGCCTCATTATATAATCATCATCAACCAGGAAATGTGGCTGTGCTCTGATTTGCCTTAAGGGTTTAGCAGTAGAGGCTTTGGATACAATGTTACTATGTGTAGATGTGGGTGGTATTTGAAAGGAGTGTTTACATTATGGCTGAAAACCCTTTTTTTATTTAGCTGTGCAGGAGATCTTACTGTTTTAGTAATGCTACCTGTAAGTGCCTCAGCATAAGTAGTTGCATGTGCAGTGGGCATGGGGCAAGTGTCACTGACAACCTCTATAGGATTAGTTTTGGTTGGATGAGAGAGTTTTGCCTCCACTGTTAAAAGTTCATTCACACCTTTTGCATGCTTTATCTGTTATATTAAGAATACATGGGTACTCAGTGTCCATGAGACAATTGCTAAAATCCATTTGAATACCCATTTCAACCAGATTGGCCACAGAGAGAGCCAGTATGTACATATCCATAGCTACTGGTATACTAGGGAGGAGTGAGAGAAATTTAAATATTGAACAGGTGAAAAACAACAAATTTTTTAAGCAGTGCTCAGCTATGCACAAACTAGATGTTCCAGTAGTTAAAAATAAAGCTGACTAGACAGTAAGGGTATTTTAATGGAAACTTATACTGCGAGAGATAAGCATCCACACAGATTACAAGGGGGAATTACACTGCAAGATATTGATGACTATACAGATCACTGCTAGGTGCCAGTGTGCAGAGAGCAGCAGTTCTAACTAAATAATATAAAAAAGGTCATGAAGTGCAGATATTCAACACAAGAATACTTAATTAATGCAGCTGTGACAAAAACAATGCAAATAAACACGTGCCAAAACAGTGGATATGGTAACATAAGTCTTAATTTGCTCAAGGGTTATGATCCAAGCATTGTGCAACTATGACACTTAAACAACAGAGGGGATTTGATAAAAAAAACACAAGCAAAGCCCTGTGGCCAGTCAGAAACAACACACTATTCTTTCCTTTACAAAATCCCAGACCTGAAAATGACTCTGGTCTGCTCTACCATCAATAAGGTGGAACCAAGGCAGTTCTAACTAAAGACTGAAAAAGATCAAAAGTACAGATTTTCAATGCAGAAACATTCAATTAATGCAGTGAAAAACATGCACCGAAACAATGGGTATGGTAATGTAAGTCTTAGCTTTTGTAGAGTTTAGCAGAAACCAAAGCTGCTAAGTGCCTCAGGCACATAGATTCAAAATTTAAACAAGCTAGCCCTCTAGCCAATCAAATAAAGGCACAATAAGACTCATGCAGCAACTCTTCTGCCACAAGAGTGTAGACCACAAATCTTCCTAATGTAAAAATAACTGGTTTGGAGCCCAACTGCTTAAACCAGAACAAAGACACTTTTAGAATAACAGATACAATAAGCCTTCAACCAGCAATTCCCAACTCAGAAGGGTGTAAGCCACTTCTCCTGCCATAAGAGTGTAGACCGCAAACCTTCCTAATGTAAGATAACTAGTTTGGAGCCCAAGTGCTTAAATCTGAACTAAGAGGCTTAGAATACCAGTTACAATGTAATCAGGCTACTAAAAAGCAGCAATAAATGCAGCAGATTAAATGCAACCAAACACATTCAGAACATGCTGCAAAACTCTAAATAAAATAGGAGTAAGCACAAAAAACAGTAAAAGCAGATGAAGAAAGTAATCTTTTAGTAAGTGAATATGTATCTCAGATAGATATGTGCCTAGCATGGGTCCCCTTCAGAAGATTGAAGTTTCAGAAAGTCAAACTTCATATGGCCGAGGCCACATGATCAACTTTTCAAAATGTCAAAGCTTTTGTGTGGAGATTGCAGTACAATGGGGATCAGATAAGTCCCATACCACATCCTATCAAGTTTTATGGCACCCTCTATGTCCTTAGAAGCCCACAGCTTATATCTAGATCCACTGGAGACACACACCACTAAACCTAATACCCTATTAATGGGAGACTTTAACTACCCTTCTATAGACTGGAAAGCATACACTGCAGTCATACTCACAAGCACAATGATTCCTGGACTTTATTAATAGAAATATCTTTGACCCAGATAGTGTACTCACCCACTAGAGGTTCAAACATACTGGACCTGGTACTCATCAATGTGAGAGAATGCTGCCCTTCCATTTCCCACATTCTCACTGGTGAGGTCAGACCCCAAAGCTGACTCCTTTGAAATAAAAATCAACTTGGTAACTTCAGCAAACCCTGTGACAATTAGCAACTATTCCAAAGCAAATTACAACCTATACAGTGATAGTTTGTCAAAATTCATTGCCTTTCCCAACCCTGAGTTTACAGCAACCATTCTTCACAGAGACCCTGTACAACCATGCAAATGGCTGTATGGAAGCTGCTGTATCTACTAGAAGTATGCCCAAACCAAACTCCAAAGACAAGCCAAACCAGTGGAATCCTAACCTTAACAGACAATATAAGTTTTGGCTGAAATCAGGACGCACAACTCTCATAATGATATTAGCTCCTTAACTAAAATAAACAGGAAACTAAGAGGACTAATTAAGTACAACAAGACCACTTAATTGGTCAAAATAGCATTATGGGCTAAAGACAGCCAAAAGACCTTCTATAGCTATGTCTGAAACATGAAAGGTAGCACATAAGCCCTTAAGGCTAAACAACACACCTGATACACTTGTAATAGGTGACTCTATCATCAGGCACACTGACGTCCCGCTCACCAGGCTGAACAAGGAGAAGGTCACGGTGAGCTGCCTGTCAGGCGCTAGGATCCGCCACATAACACAAGCACTCGAGTCACTCCAAGGCAAGTACAAATATGACTCAGTCATTGTCCATGCTGG
Source organism: Protopterus annectens (assembly GCF_019279795.1). Taxonomy (NCBI): domain Eukaryota; kingdom Metazoa; phylum Chordata; order Ceratodontiformes; family Protopteridae; genus Protopterus; species Protopterus annectens. The sequence continues at coordinate 121,522,250 of NC_056739.1, read as the reverse complement.
TGTGAATGACCTGAGACGTACCTCCCTGGACTACATGAAAAGAGACATAGAGGAGCTCTCTGAGCATGTAGCCCAGGCCGGTATGACCCTGACCTTGAGTAGCATCTTACCCTCACCAAGAATGATGCCACAATATGAAGACAAGATGATCAATTTCAACAATTGGCTTAAGTATTGGTGTCATTCAAAGGGGATCCAATGCCTGTCAGCCTGGGATGACATGCTCGACAAGCCACGATGATTCGCTAGGGACGGCTTGCACCTGTCACCCCTGGGCTTTTGGATATTGGAAAAGGCTCTTGCTACCCCCATAGTGCCTTTTTTAGGCAAGGTTCAAAAGACAAACCCACCTCCATAGGTATCACAAGGGATAAGAAACTAAGAGTAATGCTACTCAATGCCAGAAGTCTAAACCTCAAGTTGCACGCACTCGAAACTCTCCTTAGCATGGAGAACATTGATATCTGTGCAGTAACAGAAACCTGGTTCAAGGTTCCCGAGAGCACCCCAGCACTACCAGATTATACCTCATACCATGCTTTTAGGCCCCAAAACTTGGACCGAACCACAAAAGGAGGGGGAGTATCAATATTCGTCAAAGATATCCACACCTCCAGGTTGGTGGCACAGCACGAAGCATCAGAGACTATCCATGTGCAACTAACAGTGGGTAAAACTGCCTTCCAGTTTATAGCCTGCTACAGACCACCCTCCCAAACCCAGGAACCCCACTCGGCCTTCCTGAGAGCACTGGAAAATATGAATGTCTCTCCAAACACCATTATATTGGGCGACCTCAACTACCCAAACATAGACTGGGAGCATTACTCTAGCTCCAACACCCTAGCCCAAAGCTTCCTAGAATTTATAAACTCAAATGCTATGGAACATCTTGTTACTACTCCCACAAGAGGGGAAAACATACTGGACCTGATCATCACCAACATGGGGACTCTATGCTCCAGACTAGAAGTGCATCCCTCACTGGTAAGATCAGACCATAAACTAATCTCACTGGATATTCACATCCCGACCCCACCCTCTGCCTAGAAAAAGACAGTGAAAAACTTCTCTAAAGCAAATTTCACACTCCTCAAAACCGTGGTGGAATCCTTCAAAGCCCCCGGGCCTGTGAAAAATACGGCCCAGACCGCAGAATCCTTTATAAACGCATTCTATGAACACCTTCAGGAATGCATGGATCATGCAATCCCAAATAAAACCAAGACCCAATCCTCCAAAGGCAGACATCCTGTCTGGTGGACCCCAGCCATAAACAAACTGTACAATAGAAGGAGGAAGCTACTACATGATAGAGCAAAATCCCAAAAAGGGAAGGCATCTCTGATCAGTATTAGCAAAAAACTATGGGCACTCATAAAATCGTCTAAGGCCAGCTTCAAGAGAAACATTGCACAGGACACTAAGGATAATCACAAGGCTTTCTTTAGTTATGTTAGGAACCTGGGTGGGAATTCCCAGATATGCTCAGAATTAGTCCAAAATGACAAAAAATACACAGAACCCACAGACATTGCCAACGTCCTAGCTGACAGGTTCAGCGCAACCCCCCCCCCCACCAAAAGGGCAAATATCTATCCCAGCAGAGTGCTGCCCCCTGACATCTCAGATGCTCAGGTAAGAGCCGCCCTCTCCAAAGCAAAAAACACAGCATCAATGGGACCAGACGGTGTCCCGGGCTGCATCCTACATGAACTCCAAGAAAAGCTAAACCCAAACATAAAACTACTGTTCAATCTCACCCTTACTACAGGATATGTACCCAAAGAGTGATGTACAGCAACAGTGGTCCCTCTCCACAAAGGTGGTGCCTCAACGGATCCTGGAAACTATCACCCCATAAGCCTGACTAGCTTGGTCTGCAAAGCTATGGAAAGGATCATCATGGACCCCATAAATAAAGATATTGGGGACCTACAGACACTGGATCCTAGCCAGTTCGGCTTTGTTAAGGGGAGATCCTGCCTCTTAAACCTGGTCGATTTCTTTGAAGCATTCACCAAGGCCATTGACGAGGGGAAGGTGGTCCACACAGCCTACCTAGACCTTGCAAAAGCCTTTGATACAATACCCCACTCGGGCATTATAGATAAGCTCACCAGCTTAAATATAACCCCCTATGTCACTAGATGGGTTGCAAACTGGCTCAAGGACAGAACTCACATGGTTAGAATTGCTGGAGCCATGTCAGACTCCAAACCAGTTACAAGTGGCGTCCCACAAGGCTCAGTCCTGGGACCTCTCTTGTTCGGTATTTATTTCTCGGAGGTACAGACCAACACGGAAGGACTGTGGCTGACCAAGTTCGCAGATGACTGCAAACTGGGCACCATAATCGACTCTCCAGCCGACACAAGCATCCTCCAAAAGGGCCTCATAGAAACAGACAACTGGTGCCAGAGCCATGGCCTCAAGCTAAACGCCAAAAAGTGTATAGTCATCCCCTTTGGCAAAAACAAAGTGCCCACAAATTACCACATAGGTGGTAATCCATTAAGTACGGAAGAAGTAATTAGGGACCTAGGGACCCAAGTTGATAGCAATCTCTCATTTGACAACCACATGGCCAAAGTGGTTAGAAAAACATTTTATATAGCCCTCCTAATCATGAAGGGATTCACATCTAGGTCAGGGGAGGTCATCGTGCCTCTTTACTCATCCCTCATCAGGCCCATAATTGATTACAATGCCCCTTTTGGGTTGCACCTTACCAGACACCTGCAGCAACCGGAAAGACCCCAAAAGTACCTCACCAAGAGGATCAAAGGGCTCAAACAGATGCCATATGCTGCCCGGTTAAAGAAACTCCAGCTCTACTCAGTGGCATACCGCCTGCTCAGAGACGATCTGTGTCTGACATATAAAGCCATGTCCAACCCAGAATTAATGGACATGCTGCACCTCAGAAAATCCAAATCCCATCAAGCTACGCACTCAAGAGACTTGAACCTCAGCACTGAAATAAATAGGACATGCTGGAGGGACAGATTCATAACCCAGAGGCTCCCTTCACTCTGGAATAAAATCCCAGTCCAGGTTAGGCAGAGTCCCTCATTGACTCTCTTCAAGAGGAGTCTTGATGAGTGGATGGGAGATCGTAGGTTTACCCTGGGTATCACTTCTGTGTCACTGTTAGACAGAGGCACAGTATACTAACCTCGAAAAAGGGCATAGCAAAATTAATTTAAAATGGGTGGCGAAAGCCAAACACACTCTGGCTAGGCTTATAAATGCCCTAGGGCAGATAGCCTAGTATGAACCTATGAACCTATGAACATGTCATCATGCCGAATTGGTAGCAGTAATGCCACCATCACTGAGCATAGTGACATAGCAAATTTGCTGGCTGACAAATTCAGCTCAAACTTCACCCCCTCCTCGTGGCCCTCCATGAAGTACCTACTAGCATAACCTCCCCAGCTATTAATTGGACGCATATTCTGGCAGCACTTCCTTTGGCCAAAAATATAGCTCAGTAGGCCCCAATAGTATCCCAGGATACCTTCTAACTAGCTTGAAACATGACCTGTCAGGACCACTTGAGTCACTTTTCAACTATAGCCTCAAAACAGGATTTATACCACAAGAATGGAGGACTGCAGTTGTTGTCTCTCTTCACAAGGGTGGACCATCAACCAGCCCCAGAAACTGCAGACTTATTAGTCTGACTAGTCTAATATAGTAAACTGGTTTGTTGACTAGTCTAATATTTAAAGCCATGGAACGAATTATCCTGGAAATGATCAGCAAATACATAGGCAGTTTGGCTTTGTTAAGGAAAGGTCATGCCTACTAAACTTGTTGGACTTCTTTGAGAAGGTCTCCAAGGTAATGGATGAGGGGAAAATGTTGCTTACTGCCTACCTGGGCCTGGTTAAGGCATTCGACACAATACCCCTGTGACATCCCTGCTCTGGGCCAGTAATCAAGGAGCCTTAATTCTCAATATGGGCAACAGTGAGGGATGTTCATGTGGAACAAAAATAGATACCGTGTTTCCAGATGCAGCTCTCTGCACCAAGCACAATTTCCCTAAAGAGCAGACAGGGGACACACTCAGTCCAGGGGCTGGGCTTCCCTGTCTATCTCTCCAGGCCCCCAGTAAGACTCCTCATTAGCACAGCAGTAGAGTTGAGTCCTCAGCTGAGTGTTCCAAGCCAAGTCCTCCACCACCCTCTTTGTGAAACCAGTGCTCAGTGTCCCTGATCCAAGTAGTTGACACACACACTGTTTGAGATTTGATTTTCACACACACACCAGGGAAAGGTTGGAACAGATTTACCAGTTATAGGTATGTTATGCCTCCTCTGTCCAAACTATAAGGTAGGTACTGCCACCAGAACACTTCAAAGCCAGATACTCTAATGCTCTTACAATGGTACCCAATTATACAGAGTAAAATCAATACTAATACAAATGGTAGTGTTTGACTAATTCAGCAAGGCTTTCAGGAGCAGCTACATTGTCACCAAATAAATATAAGTACTCTCAATGGTTAAAATATTCTCTAAAAGACCAGCCGCAATAAAAAAAGTTTAAGTATATTTAATAATAAATAATAAAAGAACATGTACTTAACTAATCTCACTATATTTTCCTGACTGATTAAAGAATTACTATTCCATGGTTATTTACTAAAGCAAGGCAAGATGAAGTGGGTGTGTGGTCTTCCTTCTTTGTCAGGTTTCAAAATAAGACTGCTCTGAGACTTCTGTTTCATCTAGTATTAAAACATCATTTCAGTGCTGGATTACAGAATGACATCATATACATCTGGCCATCTGACTCTGGTTGCCACACTACTTCCTTTGCTGGAAACTGAACCAGAAATTAGCATATATGTGTTACCATATACACAGACAGAGCTTTGTTGAGATGTGTTTTAGCATTTGGGAGATATAAAACCATTTCAAAACTTCCACCCTTCCAGGGTTAGGTTAAATATTGCTTGAACAGACACAGTGGACTATCCAGTTATTGGTGAGGCATAGGTAGATAGAATCTTGAAGGACCTAAATACATCCAAGACAGCATGGTTAAGTCAGATATCCAGCACTGAAGCTTTCAATACAACCATGTCACTCTTCTGTCACAGATGTATGAATTTAGCTTAAGGGAAAGACGGGTATCATTATCTTTGAAAAATGTCCTGATAGCCTTCATTTACAAATGGACTGGGGCAAAAATGTTTTGTATTATTTAAAAGCCTATAAACCTACTGAGAATTTTATCTAAAATGTGTGGAAAAAGCAGATGCACACATTCTACTAAGTAAATTTAGGAGTTTAGGTCATAAAGTTATCTCCCAACTCCTCTTTAGTAGTGCTTCCCCTACCATTACAAACTTTTTTGACGGGGAAGGATTATGTTTCCAGGTCAACGGATATTCTACAGGTGGATTTTTTCTTTGATGTTGTCAGTAAAGCTTTTGATTCTATCATATACTGCCATTTCTTGAAAAAATAAATAAATAAAAGACATGGGTGCCCTAGGACTGGAATATTTGTGATAGCTTGGGTTAAAGTCTGGCTTACTAAAAGAACTAGAAGAGTACAACCAAACAATACATCTAGGAAAATGAAAGCTTTAAATGCTTGAGTACCACAGGGTTCTATTTAGGGTACTTTTGGTCTTTAATCTTTATATTATCAGCATCAGTTTAGTTTCTGGTATAATCTTAGTCCAATGTGCTAATGATGTGAAGTCAACAAATGTCAGCAAATGTAATTACAGGTAATCTGTAGACCCTCACAGCAGAGTTTGTGCTGCTATTGAATGATAATGATTTAGCTGTCTGCAGAGGAAAGTCAGCCAAAGTTAGCGCTGGGAAAAAGGAGAAAATTGGCTCACACAGGGTGAATGCAAATGGAATGAATAAAGCAGACATATGCAATGATCTTGGTGTTAAAACTGACTACAACTTATGTTTTACGTGTACTTCAAAAACTATGTGGGGAACTTTATAATATAGTGGGTCTCCTATAAAGGGCCAAAAATGGTAGTTTGAATCATTCCAACATTTATAAGCATAATAAGATCCATCTTGAATATGCAGCTCTCCTTAGGTCAGCTGTGAAGACATGTCCTATTAAAAAATGTGATTTTGCCCTCTGTCACCAAAAGAAATGGACCAAATATAGAGAAAGTGGGGTCTATATTAAAAGCCCGAAAGGCAGTAACATTGAAGCTATGTACATCGACATATAAAGGTCGATGTACATAAACATCGAAACACGTAAACTACGAAAATCAGAACGCCGAACGTGTTTGTTAAGCCAGCAGCGTGATTGTGGGTATAAAGAAATATATCCTTTTTCCCCACTGTAGTGCGGTCTCGGAGTTGGTATATTTAGGTAGGGAGGGTGTGGAGGGCACAGCCCCCCACATGGGGGGTGCAGGGGGGGCTTACCCCCCTGCAAAAGTGGGTTAATTACAGTTTCTAATGTTAGTGATAGCGTACCTGTGAGGTGCTCTTTGTTGATGTAACACGTTCGGCATTCTGATTTTCTCCGTTTACGTGTTTTGATGTTTATGTACATCGACCTTTATGTGTCGATGTACATAGCTTCGATGTTACGGACTTTCGGGATTTTAATATAGACCCGAGAAATTATTCTCCCTCTCCTATTGTAGAATATGTTGAGATCTGTTTTGGTCTTTCATGCTTTGCTTTGTAACTACTTCAGGTTAGAAGAGGTTTCTGGAGATTAATAACATAATAAGCTCAAGGAAATCTGATAAGAAACTGGAGTAACACAACTGCCATAACAAAATGTTTTGCACAGAGGGTATTTCCCATCTGGCATGCCTTTCCAACTGATAGAAGGGTACCATTGACATCAGCTACTTTTTAACTAAGCTAGATAACCATGTAGACGACAAAGGGTGTCAGATATGCTAACACTAATTTTAGGGCCCTGCCATTATTTCTGTGTATGCATGTCCAACAAACTGCACAAATTAAGAATGAAATTAAATTTAAAAACAGTGCAGCTATAAAGATGAAATGGAATTGTTAGTTCAGGTCATACCAGGTAAGAGTAAACTCCAGGATCACTGAAAGCCACTGTTATTGTAATTTCTTTCAGTATCAGGATTTTCAGAATGAGTTCATAAATAGCTGTCACTTTCTCAGCCAACTTTATGTCTCATTCAATTCAACTTTCATTCCATTTCACTGCTGTGTCCAATTTTCTTTCCAGACTTAAACCTGAAATACCCACTAGTTATGGCAGACTGAACATTAAATTACTAACAAGCCTTCAAAAAAATAAACACACACACACACATACACACACACACACACACACACACACACACACACACACACACACACACACACACACACACACACACACACAGTTTCCACTCACTTATCTAAACCATTGTTACATTTTCGACTATTATCCTGTTATCCAGCCCTATCCCAAAATATTTTGTGCATTCCATTAATGCACATCACCAGTTCCTTCCAGTCTGATATGGGTAATGGGCTTCACACAGCTACCATACTATGATTTTTCTCCTCATGATAACTCTAGTGCAAACAGCAGTCCTGCTTGGAAGCTACATGCTAATATGGCAGTTCAGAGGAGTGGATAATGCTTATTAATTATGTGCTCTTCCTTGGAAATATTCATGGCTCTGGAGTCTGCTCATCCAAATATAATGTTACATTAGGAAGAAAAAGTGAATGCCATATTTTGACAGCAGTTGCTCATTCACTCTTCTGGGAGTACTTGCAGTGCAGGTAAGTACAGTAGATCTGTGTGTGCATTTGTGTGTATGTCTTTAGGGGCATGAATGAGGCTGAATTAATATGTGTGTGTGTGTGTGTGTGTGTGTGTGTGTGTGTGTGTGTGTGTGTGTGTGTGTGTGTGTGTGTGTGTGTGTGTGTGTGTGTGTGTGTGTGTGTATGTGTGTAGTTATGGTTATAGCTGTGTGGATGTTTCTGTGTATGTAAGTGAACATGGGTGTGGGGTTTGTTTGTGGATGTGTATGTGCAAATGTGTGTGTTTGGGGACAGACTTTGTGGGAGACTGTGTGTGTGTATGTGTGTGTGTGTGTGTGTGTGTGTGTGTGTGTGTGTGTGTGTGTGTGTGTGTGTGTGCGTGTGTGTGTGCACACGTGCGTGTGTGCACGCACGTGTGTGTGTTGATAAGCACATGTACATGGTGGACTGAATGTGTGTGTATGCAGGGGCTGACTTTGCTAACACCAGTAGAGTCAACTGACAACACAGTGTTCCATTCAGAGACATGGCAATGGGTCAGGAATGAAATGTTGCTTGGTGGAGCTTCACCATAAACCCTGAATTGGAAATACTCTCCATCATGTTAATTAACCATCCTGTGTTGGGCAATTAGTGTGGGTGGAGAGGAATACTTTGACTCTTGCCCTTAATAACCAATACTGTCATTTTTCCTGGTTTATTCTAACCTCTCTACATCAAACTTTAGTACATGTAGATAAACTTCTGTTCCTAATAGTTTCTGCATGCACTATTGTACTAAAGAGAGAATTTTAAAAGGATTTTGCAAACATCTTTCTTTGGTATGGTACTTGTAAATTGCTTTCTAATGCTGCTAAAACAGCTTTGATGTCAGTGAGTACAAACTTACCTTAGCCTGTCATTAAAAAATACAGACTGACCAGGTACCTAAATCACAGATGATGACTCAACTGGGAATCCATTTGAATGGTACTCTTTCTTTTCATATACATTTAGAATTCACAATAAATCCCATTTAAGTCAGGTTAACTTGCCTATAGAGTGTCAGATCTTGTCATATCAGAAGTTTGATAAATAGTGTACAACATTTTCATCCCCCTGCCTGAGTGTACCATTCAGTCTTACAAAAGTTCCTAAGTGAAATCTATTTTTTCTGTTAATATGGCTGACTGTAAAATTCACCATTGTAGCGCTGTTGCCTCACAGCAAGAGGTTCTCCCGTTCGATTCTCGGCTGGAGTGTGGGGAATGCCTTCTGTGTGGAGTCTGCATGTCCTCCCCGCGGTAAGGTGGGCGTTCAAAAGACATGCATAAATGGGCGTGCCTTCATTGAAGGTTAAATGTCGAGCTGGTACCTCGGCGTTCGTGAAAATCTACTGCCAATCATTAGCGGACCCGAGTTCCACTGTGGCGACCCCTAACCAGGAAAAGCCAAAAGACAACAACAACTGCACTAAGTTCCACTAACACCTTACTAACTTCAGAGCATGAAACATTCATGTTCTCATCCATAATACACACAATACTATGTATTAACCTTTCTCCTTTTCTTATAAATAAACATCACCTAGCTCGGACTATCTCATCCTTAGGCCTTTACTATTAATCATCAATATGTTCTAAGCTCTAATTCCCTCTCCTATAGGCCTTCTTTACTAGCCACTAGTACATTTGTAGATCTGACTTCCTCACCCTCAGGCCTTCATTATTAATCATCAGTATGCTGTTAGATCACACCCCCACCACTCTTACGCCATTTTTCACTTATATACTACTGAAAGGTTTTTTCCAAATATGCTCCTGCAGTTTGGAACTCTTTCCTAACTGATGCATAAAAAAAAAATCACTTTATTTTCCTCTTTACAGACTCTCTAATTAATTGAATTACTTACTCTCAGAAGTGCACATGTTTTGGAAATACATAACGTTCCTTCCACTCTATGCCTTGTTTCTCAATGTTCTCGTATTCTTTATAGACACTCCCTGCCCTTTTATTTCCTCTCTCTGATCTTCCTCCTCCTCGCTCATTCACTTTGAAACCCAGATTCCATTTGCATACTCTCTCTCACTCTTTGAAACTATGTTTTATCATTTTTGAAATGTCAGTATGTTTTATTCCTGAGCTCTGATAATAACTATACAATAGTATATATTTTTCTGCACACTTATACTATAAATTGTTCTGATATTTTTACTTCAACATTGCAAGGTGCATTTATCACCTACGTCTGTATTGCAGCTGCTTATCTTTGTGTGTGTCTTTCTTATCTACATCTCTGCCTACTCCAAAGTGCCCTTATACTGGCCTTTGTATTCCAGTCCCTTATCTTTGTAGCTGTTGTGTGGATAACATAACATCTTCCTGAGAGTGCCATGTGTTAATAAGGTACTGTACCTGCGTGGCCATATCTTATCTCCATTTTTGCACATACTTGTAACATTAGGACAATGCCAGCACTGTCATTGTGATATCAGCATATGCCAGTGCTTGATCTATGCTGTTACCATTCACAAAGACATAATCATGCCAACATGTCATCAGTACACTACCATGTTACCATAGTGCCACCAGTACCCCCTGCTAATACCATAACCCCATGTTAACTCCACTCACTATATGTCACCTCCATGCCTTGGTATAATACCAAGCCCTTATACCATCAGCATGACATGAATATTAGCAGTACCCTAACAACATGACAGCTCCATTCCACATAACAGCAACAAGACACAAGACAACACCGCTTCCCTTGATTAACACCACTGGAATCATGCCGCCACCATAGCAACAGAGCACTGCCAATCTGCAGCTATGGAATTCCATATTAACATTCTTTTATATGCCAGCCACACCCCCTCCTGTAGTGCACATTAATGCTACAACACTGTGCCAGCCACATCCCGCATGTAGTGAATCTAATACTGCAACACTATGTCAGCCACACCCTGTCATGTAGTCACTCTACTATAGCAACCTGTGCAAGCCCCAAGCCTAATTTAGTGCACTCTAGTACTGCAACAATGTATCAGCCACATCCCCTCATGTGGTCACTCTAGTATAGCAACCTGTGCAAGTCCCACCCCTCATGTAGTGCACTCTAGTACTGCAACACTGTGTAAGCCCCACCTCCTCATGTTAGTCACTCTGGTACTGTAACACTGTGTCAGCCACACCCCCTCATGTCGTCACTCTGGTACTGCAAGACCTCATGTAGTGCACACTAATACTCCAGTTGTGCCAGCCATATAAAAGAGGCAGTCTAGTCAGACACAAATGGCTAAAGATGTATTGTACAATTACGAAAAATCAAGGTGAATGTAAGAGTTTGGAAAAGTCTTATCTTAGACTGTATTACCAAGAATTACTAGAAATGTGAGACATGGGTGCTGCCATGGAGTTTTGAACTATTAAAGCTGTATGAATATTACTTATAAAGTTTCTGCAACATGCTCCATTTTATTAAACTCACAAGATTCATAACAGTTAGTGAAATTCCCTGGTCATACAATTGTTTCGGGTATTAATGTTAACCAGCAGAATGTGGGCCTTCTTATTGCACAACATTTTAAATGTTATGCAAACACATCTGACTCTTATGTTACAATAGAGGAAAAACAGAAATACATTTACAAATTTTACATGGCAAGAAGACCAGTTTTGGTTGAGCTGTGATGTCAAAAGCCAATATTTGATAATCACACATTTGTTAGATATTAAGATGGTAGCTTTTTGCTTAGGTAATGGTCCATATACTTCATTTTTTCTGAATCCTTTTTGTTTGTTTGTTTGTTTGTTTGAATCATAATGTTATTTTTGTGGGCAGGCGATATCTTTCAGTTGAGAGGTGATGGTGAGGACTGCGGTATACCAATATCTTTATTGCTATGTTGGAAAGAAGTAAGATTTATATGCATAAAGTATTTTAAGCACAGCAGGTAATCATGTGTGTTAAATAAGTAGATCGTCTGCTGCTTCCATGCATGGGAAATCATGAGAAATTTGCATAATTTATTAATTTATACAGTAGCTTCATAGAATTAAATGAGGTATTTTTTTTTGTAATGCATGAAACAAAAGGTTTTTTTATTAGATATTGAGGAGTTCTTCTGGGAAGTTAAATCAGTATAGTTTTATACAGAAAGAAAGCAGCAGCTAATAATAGGATATCGGTAAATATCACCCTCATTTTGCAGATGCATTACACGTGGATGAATATATCAGGGCTAGACAAAATACATCTGATGATAACAATTTTCTCCTAGTATGGCAAGATGTAATTGAAGGGTTAGGGAGATGAGTATAGTACAATGTGTTTAAGGTTACTGAGGAAGGCACAAAATGGAGATAAACGTGTCTTGGGGTAATAGTGATATGATCTTATAGGATTCTCTTAGGTTTATTCACTGTTTGGGTGAAAGGTCATCTCGGATCACTGCATCGCTGAAATTATCACCCATTCAATTATCAAATCTATCTTTAAAACAAGTGATAACTGTATATAAGAAGGTATGTGATTCTATAACCTGGGACTTGCTTGAGTTATATAATTATATCTCAGAGAGAATCTACACTTAGATATAGCAAAATAAAATGATCTATGCATAGAGAAACTATTTGGAAGGGAAATATTATACATTGTCTGTGTGAAGGCTGCCAGCCTTGCTAGATAGAATTTTGTAGATAATTCTGTCATTGTAAATATTAATATATAATCCACATGCTTGTTTTAACAATCGTAAGAAAATTAAATGTAAGAAAACTGTGTTATACACTGAACTTCAAAAATGTAACAATAGTGCACCCTGCTGGAAGAAAGCCGATGAGCAAAGAATTTTATAACTGTGTTTGATCTCAAGCTAGGAGACAGGATGTCTGGACCAGCCAATTCTTTCTATTGTTTTAAGACAGAGATAATTGCTAGATTTTACATGTAAAAATGTTTTTTATTGCTATGGCTTCCTGGCCAGATGCAGCTTACAAAGAAATGTAAATTTTGAGTTTCTGTTAGGCTGGGAACTAAAGGAGACATGATAAAAATTATATAATGTGAAATGACTCAGCAGTACTGTGTATCATTATTTTAAGACTTTCTCAGAGAGAAAGATTGGGCATTTTGGATTTTGTCTGAAGTTGACAACTCACCATCAGTTTGCCTTGTAACTAAAGTTATTTAGGACATAGTTTCAGATTAGTCTAGCTGTTTTCCATATTTATGTCAGACTATACTACAATATTGCTTTAAAGTTCCTATGATTTCTGAACTCTTGATTAGCACTGTGTTGAATTGATGAGATTTGTCTTGTGTTTTTATTATTTATTATTAAATATTTTTAAACCTTTCAACTGTGGCTGTTTTGTGTAGAGATACTTTAAACTCTTAGAGTATATTGCATGTATTTGGTGATACTGTTCAAGCCACTCCAACAGTTGGATAACAGTAATATTACACAGTGAAATTGGTCACCCTTTGGGAAGGGCCTTATAGTAGCTGATATTAGTGGTTGCTGGCAATCAGTACTACCTTATAATCTGGGCAGAAAGGGGGCATAGCTGGAGAACCTGTGCCAGCCTTCCCCAGGAGTTTCTGCATGTTTGTATATAAATCAAATCTTAAAGTGTGTGTGTGTCAGCTACTTGGGCAGGGACACGAAGCACTGGTTGGACAAAGAGGGTGCTGGAGGTTTTAGCTTGACCACTAGGCTGAGACGTGCACCCTATAGCTGTGCCAGGCCAGTGGGGAGTCTTATTGGGGATCTGGAGAGAAATGGAGAAACCAGACCTAGATTGACTGTGATCTCTGTGTGCTCTTAAGGGAAATTATACTTTTCTGTGTGTGTACTTGTTATCCCTCCAGTGTGCACACCCCTCATTGGTGCTAGTGGAGAGGATTGAGGCTCCTTGATTACTGGGCCAGTGCACAGGCATCACATATTAATTGTTTGGCAGTGGTGGGATATCCACATCAAATATTAATTGTTTGATAGTGCTAAGTTATCCACATCACATATTAATTGGCTTGTAGTGTTGTGGATAGAGAATTCCTGTAGCTTGTGTACTGTAATCACTGAAGGTGTTTTTGTACCCTAAATCAGCCACACAGTGAATATTCAGAGTTCAGATCACAATTGTTTTATTTATTTTGCTAGCTTAGTTAGTCAGGGAGAGCAGGCAAGCATGTCAGCAGAGGAGTACGGCAAGCTGACTAGGAGCCAGTTGGCTGAGATGTGCCATGTTAAAGGACTGGTGCATGGAAACCTGACTAATGCAGACATGATTACAGCTTTGGTCACAGCTGCATCAGAGAATAGCAATCAGGAGGATGATCAGACTGGCCGTGGAGATGTACAACACTCAGAGAATGGACAGCTCAACCTTTCTGCAAATGACTTAAAAATCCATCTTGAGCTAAAGAGACTTGAATTGGAGGCCAGGCATTTGGAAACCGAAGCAGCAAAGAGACTGAGGTGTCTACAGGCTGAGGCGAATGAGAAACTGCTACTCATGGAAGCTGAAGGGAAGCAGAGGCAGAGGCAGCATGAACTGGAGATGCTGACTCTTCGCCAGAGTCATGGAGGTAATGGGGAGGGGAGTAAGCACAAAAGGTCAGTAAACTTTTCCCGCAGTTTACAGAGGGGGATACTTTTGACAGTTTCATTCATATGTTTGATAGAGTATGTAAACAGTATGATGTTGACCAAAGGCTCTGTGTACAGTTCCTGACCTCTTTACTCCATGGTAAAGCTATAACTGTACTGGCTAAACTACCTGATTATGAATTTTTTGATTATACTGCTGTTAAGAATTGTTTGCTAGAATATTTTAAGCTAACACCTAAAGCTTATAGGAAAATGTTTTGTGAGCATAGGTGCAAGGCAGATGAAAGTGTGTGTGAATATGCTGCTGAACTAAGGACTTATTTTCATAGGTGGGTGAGTGGATATCAGGTCACTACTTTTGAAGGGCTGGCAGATGTTTTGGTGTGGGAAAAAGCCCTTAACATTTTGCCTGAGCACATGATCTGGTTAGACAATGTGCTACTTCAGATGAGTTGGGGAAAATTGGATACCTCTACCTAGCAAGCAGAGCAGCACTGCACAGGAAAGGGACACCCAGTACTGCTCATGGGTCTAAAGGAACTCATGGTGGGCAGCCCAGACAGCCCCAACCAAATCTGCCAGTAACAGGGGAAGCCACTAATCCAGGTACATGTCCAGGACCTAGGGTTAAATGTTTTGAATGCAACCAGTGAGGCCATGTGGCATATAGATGGCCATGGAGGCAAGGTGGGGAACAAAAGGTGAGGGAGCCAGTAAGTGGGAAGGACAAAATGCCAACAGTAGGTTGTCTTGTAGCAACAAAGGTACCAAACTACCACCAGATGTTATATTTTATTATAGTGAATGGCAAAGAGACCACTGCTTAAGAGAGACACAGCCGCTGACATAACTATTGTGAAGCTGCAATGGTTACAGAGGAGCACTACTTACCTGGGCAGTCTACTCCAGTCAGAGCTTTAGGAAGGACCCCATTCCAAATACCTTTGGCTAAGGTTCATTGTGACTGGGAGGGTGCAAAGGAAGCCAGTAAGTAGGTGTCTTTGAGGATATTCCTGCAGATATCCTAATAGGGAATGATTTTGATAATGCAGCACCATGTGCTCATGCAGTTACCCACAGTCAGGCTTCGGCATACTTGCAGCCAGGACTTATGAGGTGGTTACTTCAGGGAGGGAGCTACTCTGTCGATGTGAGACTGGAGATGAGCCATAGCTGCTTGTGGGTAGTGATGGTCTCTTGGACAGAGTGACTGCAAGGGTAAAGGTAAGTAGTAGTACCCAGGCTGACAGTGAGACACCACTGTCAGAGGCTGCCAGAGTTCCTGTGGAAGGGGAGCTTGGAAGGGTTACAAAGAGAGAGTTGAGACAGGCTCAGCTCTCAGACCCTACATTACAAGGCCTGAGACAGGTAGCTAGTGAGGCACTTGATTCTCAAGGGAAGGGGGAAGCTATATACTGGGACAAGGAGTTACTATATAGAGAGTGGACCCCTGAGGGAGGACTAGAAGGTGAGACAATACAGCAGTTGGTAGTGCCTAGAGCCTACTGTCTGGCACTTCCAGCCATAGCACATGATATTCCCTTTGAGGTCATATGGGCAGAACATCTATTGGCCTGGAATATTCAGAGATGTAATAGGGTACTGCAGGACCTGTGAGCAGTGCCAAAAGGTAGGCAAGGCAGGAGACAAGGTCAGAGCTCCTTTGATGCCTTATGTGATTGAGAAGCCATTTCAGAGGGTAGATATGGATATTGCGGGGCCTCTGAGTACCTCATGTTCCACAGGGAAAAAGTATATCCTAGTGGTAGTATATTATGTTACAGGGAGCTCAGCAAAATGGACAACTGCTTTTATGAACAAGCACAAAATCAATCCACAGCAAGCTAAATCACAGCAGCACAGCAAATGAAATTTCAAAGCACAGGCAACAGCACAATAACGCTGTAATTTAATTTCCACAAGATGGTGCTATTTCATTGTATTTTGGATTCAATTTAGCTTCTGCTTTTGAAAAAAAAAAATTAGAAGCATTTCAGGTTTGTGCTGGTAATACTTATATTTAACAAAGCAATTTTAACTAAGGTTTATGCTTGAAGCATTTTATATAACAAAATATATATACATATCTGTTTATTATATCTATTTATTATATATACTTTTGGTTTTAACTTTTAGATTCATTCACCTTTAAGGTTCATGTGTTTTAATGCATTTTGCATGTGCAATTGAATTTGTTCACTCATTGGTTAATTAGATTGATTTATTTATTCATCAAAGGAAGAGAGGTTAGGAATCCAATCAAGTTATTGTGACAAAAACGTATGTGGATTAACTTTACAGCGGTATTGTGCTGTTGCTTGTGCTTTGAAATTTCGTTTGCTGTGCTGTGCTGCTGTGATTTAGCTTGCTGTGGATTGTTTTTGTGCTTGTTCATTAAAGCAGTTGTCCGTTTTGCTGAGCTCCCTTTGTGCCTTCTTTAGGTTTACTAGATAGGAATTTAGCCAGATTAGTCTAGCTATTTTCTATATTTATGTCAGACTATCCTACAATATTGTTTTAAAGTTCCTGTGATTTCTGAACTCTTGATTATCACTGTCTTGAATTGATGAGATTTGTCTTGTGTTTTTATTATTTGTTATAAAATACTTTTAAACCTTTCACCTGTGGCTGTTTTGTGTAGAGATAATTTAAGCTCTTAGAGAGTGCTTGCTTGTATTTGGTGATACTGTCCAAGCCACTCCAACAGACTTGCTTTTCGTCACACTTACTATTTGGATAACAGTAATATTAGACAATGAAATTGGTCACCCTTTGAAAAGGGCCTCATAGTAGCTGATAGTAGTGGTTGGTGGCAGTTGGTACTACCTTATAGTATGGGCAGAAAGGGGGCATAGCTGGAGAACCTGTGCCAGCCTTCCCCAGGAGTGTCTGTGTGTTTGTATATAAATTAAATCTTAAAGTGTGTGTGTGTGTGTGTGTGTGTGTGTGTGTGTGTGTGTGTGTGTGTGTGTGTGTGTGTGTCAGCTACTTGGGCAGGGACACAAAGCACTGGTTGGACAGAGAGGGTGCTGGAGGTTTTAACTTGACCACTAGGGTGAGACCTGTACCCTATAGCTGTGCCAGTGGGGAGTTTTATTGGAGATCTGGAGAGAAAGAGCGAAACCAGCCCCAGATTGACTGTGATCTCTTTGTGCTCTTAAGGGAAATTGTACTTTACTGTATGTGTACTTGTTATCCCCCCAATGTTCACACCCCTCACTGGTGCTAGTTGAGAGGATTGAGGCTCCTTGATTACTGGGCCAATTTACGGGCATCACAGCCTGTAACGTTTGATCCCTGAAAGTCTATAAGCAGTAATAGCCTTACCCCTAATATGTCTAAAATACAGAGAGTACTAGTTTAGGATCCAGCATATTTCTTTATAATATGGATGAGTTACTAAAAGAATCCCTTTTGGTAAATTTACACTGGACCAATTCGATTAAATTAAGTTGATGTTTGTTATAAGAACAAAATATATTATATTCCAGATTAGGTCAAATATACATTACATATAAAGGAACCAGGTATAATAATTTCTAAGTGATTATCATTTAAACATGCAACCCATTAAAAAAGGAGCTCACCTTCTAATACTCAAAGCCCGTGACAGAAACGAAACATCAGAGGAAATGAAAACACCCAGTTCTTTGTAATGTAACATGATTTAACACAAATTCAGGTCAAAGTTAAGGCCTGCCTAAATTCATGACTTCACATTTGTTGCTGTTAAAGGTCAAATTTACCTCCTCCGTCCATGAACAAAACTGAGTCAAAAAATGTTTCTTTGCGAGAGTGTTCCATCACTATCCAAAATGAATCCAGTTTTATAATCATTAGTATATTTTGCTTGCCAAAACTGTCTGTTAACTGGATAATATTATAACTGGATGATTGAATAAAAAAGGGCTTAAAATAGAGCCATGTGGTACACCAGAGTAAAAAAAGAGATAGAGTGTTGACTGTTGCCACAGTGGGTATGACCACTTTAGCAAGATGTAATCCAGTCAGTCAAATATGGGTAAAACTGAAAAACTGCAATGTTTTTATGATGGATTCATGAGAAATGGTATTGAAAGCATTAGCTAAATCAATAAAGCCAACACAAATAGAAAAAGATTCATACAAGGCTAAAGTTACATGATCATATTATTCCACTAAATTAAAGTAGATCTTCCATGACTAAATTTCTTGGAATTGATGCTTACTACAGATAACAAACTTAGAACAACTCTTTCAAAACATTTGCTAAGAACCAATGGGCCTATTGTTATCTATCCCCTTTTTTTATAATCAGCAATATCACAGACTTTTTCCAAACTGGAGGGATAATACAGTTTTATAACATGACATTATATATCTAATGTTATATCAAAGAAAGTTTAGCTCTGATTCCATATACCAACATAACTGGTATTTCATCTGGACCCATAGAAATCTTTTTGCCAGTTTACACAAAGCAAAAGAAATTGACTCAATACTTATAGATAGACATATGACACCAGTAACAGACATCAAATGTAGAACAGTGTAATTATTCTTAGATTGTATTTTCTTAGAAAAGCCTTATTAAATTCATCAGCTATCATGAGTGATTCAGTTACCATTAGTACTTATTGATGGCATATAATCATTAGCATTATAAAATAAATGTATGCATTTATAAAAATATTTCTTATTAACAGAAGATGTAGAATAATGTTTTACTTTACTAGCTGATGCTTTACATTCGTTGTAATAGTATTTAGTTTGCTCTTTATAATAGGATTAGGTTTTGACTTAAATTTATGAAAGAGTTTCTTCATCTTTTTGTATAGCTTACGTAACTCACTGTCCCACCAATAAGGCAGTTTACTACATTCGAGTGTCTTGTATGACAGACTACCATCATGGTTTTAGAAAAATATACTCTGGTATTGAGTATTCACCATTTGCATTTATTTCTGATTCAGAGAGCCAATCTATTGTATTTTTCCTCTTAAGGATAATATTACAATTTGTGAAAATAAAATTTATAATAATAACATCCAACATATGTTTATCAGTAGTAGGACTGTTTCTCATTTGGCACATACAGAGGTGTAATAAACAGTCTAAAAAAACAACTTCCAATGTTAGTCTATATGAAAACTCAGTCCAATTAATATGAGGATAATCTGCGTCGCCAATTAAAATAAATATGTGTGTAAATGGGATTCTAAGGCTTTAATGAGCATAATAATTCATAGATGACCTCCTATAAGGGCAGATCAATTTCATAACACTTTTATCAGTACTTAAATATAAATCATGTATTATTGTATCAAAACAAGTATTAAGCTCAACGCGTTTAAATAATTAGCCATTTTTAATTAATAATAGTATCCCACTACCATTTCTAAGTAACCAAAAGACACCCAATCTTTGGGTAACCAAGGAAGCATACATTGGTTGAATCCAAGTTTCAGGGATAATATCAAAATTCTCATGCATTACAAGGAACAGCAAATCAAGATTGCATTACAAAAGTATATACTCATAGTGTTCTTAAGTCAGAAATGTCTTGAGTAATGTACGAAACAAGCCCTAAAAGATTTTTGCGTACTGAAGCTAGTTTACTATAAACAAAACTAGAGCCATAAGCATTGACATGTATATTATCTGTTGGGAATGTATGGTAATCACAACCAAACTCTTCCCAATAAGTAATCAATGATAAATTACAGGTAATGCATAACTGTAGAAATGGAAAACCAGGATTCAGAAACAATAGAAACCAAGAACACTTATCATAAAAATGTTTCCAGAACTCCACAAAGCAAAGACAATGTAACTGGACCAAATAGCCAACAAGGTGGTGTCAGGAAAAATCACTTTTATCATTTAAATAACAGTTTAGCATTCCAAACTTTCCACATATGCTTTCATCCCATACACATTCAGAAAGGGACTTCATCATAACCAGATGTGCTTATTCCTATAGGTACTTTATAATTACAATCAATTAATCAATCAAGCATGAAAATATTTAAATTATAATAATAATCTAATACCAAAATGCATTTAATAAAATAAGGGGATGGAATGAAACGATACCTTCATTATTAAAAAAAAAACTGACTGGTCACCATAACACTCTACTTTAAAAGATTGTATTGAACAGAGTACAATAGGCTGTTCATGTAATATATCCAAACTGCCAAACTATGTGCTCTTATATTAAAAATACATACATTGTCATGTTAGGTAAGTGTGTGCATGTGTGTGTGAAGACAGAATATTAAGTATGGATTTCTGAACTTCTGAGAAGGAACTATTAGGGTGTATATGTTTATTATTTCCCAGCTAGCTGCAGAGCACATTCACATTTCAGAGAGTTATGAAGTGTTGCATTTCACACAAATGCTTGAATGTGAGTTGGTTTCAGTGTAAGTTTTAATAAGACTACTTGAGATAACAGTAAGACTGTGTGAAGGGCACTATTTCTAATGTGGGTGCTGTAGAGACTGTGTGAAGGGCAGCATGTCTAATGCAGGTGCTGTAGATAGCTCTGGTAGATGAGCCAAGGGGTAAGGATATATATCTGGGTGCATATTTATTTTAGATAATAATTAAAGACCTCTTTTGATTATATGTTTTCAACCAGGATGAGTTATAAATGAACAGTTAGTACATTAACAAATGTATCCTCTGATCACTGCATTCTTACAGCCAAAGTATTTGGGTCTGCAAGTAACATATGAAGGAGTAATACAAAAATGATAGTTTATTGTTAAGAAATTAAATAAGATGAAAAGTGAGATAGACTGATGAAATAGATGTCAGTTAGGTTTTGGAATGGCAAACACTAAGGCACAAGAGGTCTAAGGGACTCCCTATTGAAATGTCAGCACTCAAAATGCCAAGTGCCGACAAGCCGAGAAAAAAAAAAGACCAAAAACACAGGAAAAGGGCAAATTTTGAAAATTGCTGTTCTTCCTTAAACTTCATTTTGGAGGGGAGGCAAACCCTGTACCTCCCCATGTGGGGGGCAAACCCCTCCTCCCAGATTTATATATATATATATATATATATATATATATATATATATATATATATACATTTATATAGGTTTGCTATCAATTACTTCAAACGGACTCAATAGAATGGTCGTATCATTGACTTATGTCCACAAAAACTCACATTGCCTAAGTCCGATATTGCCAAATTACATGTTGAAGTGAAGCTAGGAACAAACGTTAACATGGATCAAGATAGGGGTAAGATTTGTACATTGCCAGTATCAGACTTTGACATTGCCAACATTCAAGGTTCAGGTTTTACTCTAAGTGGATTCAACGGAGTCCACTTCAAGTAAATGATAGTAATCCTGTGTGTGTGTGTGTGTGTGTGTGTGTGTGTGTGTGTGTGTGTGTGTGTGTGTGTGTGTGTCTATATATATATATATATATATATATATATATATATATATGGGAACACTACTGAATCTTGAACGTTTAAAATCTCGAATTTCAAAAGCTCGAGACCATGTAGCTGAAACCCCACATTACCGAAAGACCAGAAGCGCGAAATTCAAAATCCCGATGTTAAGGGATTTTGAGTTACGCTCTGGTGTTGTAGTTCAGGTTGTATGTGTGTGTAAGTGTGTTTGTGAGGGGCTTTAGTGTGTGTAAGTATGTGTTGTGACTGTGGTGTCTGTGTGTGTGTGTGTGTGTGTGTGTGTGTGTGTGTGTGTGTGTGTGTGTGTGTGTGTGTGTGTGTGTGAGGGGCTGTAATGTGTGGGTGTGAGTTTGCCTTGTGTGTATGTTTGTGCGATCTCGGAGTTAGAATATTAAAGTAGGGGGGTGCAGGGGGGCAAAGCCCCCCTACTTATCTTTAGTGAAAGGTGGTTTGTTTGGTTATGGGGGGAGGCTGTGTGTATGTTTGTGTGTGTGCTGTATGTATGTAGTACTTTCGCGATTTTGAATTTCGCTGTTTTAATATTTCGGTAATGTGGGGTTTTGGGCTTATAGCCTCGGTATTTAGGTCTTCGGGATTGTGTTATTTCGGGATTCAGTAGTGAATCCATATATATATATATATATATATATATATATATATATATATATATATATATATATGGGAGCCATACTGATCCCCGACAACAACATCACTATTGGCCAGGCATATTTATGCGAAAGTGCTTTTCACCGAAGAAGCACTTTCGCATAAGTATGCCTGTTGCGGAGAGTGTACTATGGTGCAGATAAGGGAATATTACCTTTTCCTCACTGTAGTGCGATCTCGGAGTGAGAATATTAAAGTAGGGGTGTGTGGGGGGCACAGCTCCCCCATATGGGGGGTGCAGGGGGGCTTGCCCCCTGCATAAAAGTAGATGTATTTTTTTTATTTATTTTTTAACACACTTTAACGAAAGCGCTTTTTCCGTGAAAGCGCTTTCGTTAAAGTGTGTTCAGTGATTGTGGATTCGGACTATTGAACTTTCGTTCAATATTCCTAGATCCATATATATATATATATATATATATATATATATATATATATATATATATATATATATATATATACACATATATACATACACACGCCAACTCTGAGATTGACATACCTCAGAGAAAAAGGAATATTCCAAGAAATGACATCTCAGACTTAGTATATGTAAGTCCACTCTCAGCCATTTAATCTCCATGTTTCGAGACTCAGTCTGGCAGGTCCAGACATATCAAATGGTTACCGGTCTGTTCATATAAAAATCCAATAATTCACATTTGCACTTAAGGTTTGGGTGTCACTTTAACAGTGACAATCATCTAGAACCGAAGATTACACTGACAGGTGGCTAGCCCTGCCATGGTAGCTCTTCCACACCACACACTCACATGCATGCTCACACCTCTGGCCAATTTAGAGTGTTCAGTTCCATTACCACATGTCTTTGGAATATTAGAGGAAACCCATGCAAATTCAGGGAGGGCATGCAGACTCCACAAAGAAGGCAACCTAACTGAGAATCACACTGAAAACCTCTTTCCTGAAGGTGACAACACTATCAGCTACATCACTGTATCACCAGTCATGAGCTAATGTAGACAGGGTGGGACCTGCAGTAGGACTGAGTTCAGTACTAACCATGGTAGGGATAAGCTGGGGAGACATCTGAACACTAAAACCTCCCTATAAGAGGGTGCTGTACACTGATACTTATGGGCTGATGAATGAGAGTGCAAAAGCCATCAAGAGGAAGCAGCTTATCCAGAGGTGTATACAGTTACCACTGACCTACATAGGGGTGCATATTATGAAGGTTGGTTGGTTGGGAGGGGGTATGACCAAAACATAAAATATCTACTGGCTGGTGTTTCTTTTGCCTTTGATGTTCTAGGGGAATTACTTCTATAAAAGGAAGCGCTTCTTTTTAGTCTTATTAGACATTTAATGCTCGGATGCAATAAAGATTGTTTGTACCATTCTATGTTTGTAAGTATTTTTCAACTCCCTTATAAAAAGGTACAGTGTAGTTCTCCTAATATATACTAACTGTATCTAGGAGCTGTTTTATATTACTATATCTCACTGTTATGTACGACTGTATACTGTGTTATGTATTCTTATTTCATACATGTAATGTCTCAATATTTGTATGGAATGTGAAAACATGATAGTAGATGTGATGACCCACCACTGCCAACCAGTAATCAAGGGGCCTCAATTCTCACCATTGGCACCGAGTAGGGGATGTACACTGGGAGGATGCCAAGCACACATACAGCATTTCCAGATGCAGCTCTCTTCATCAAGTGCAATTTCCCTTAAGAGCACACAGGGCCAGAGATAGTCCGGGGCTGGTTTCTCCCTCTTTCTCCAGATCCCCAATAAGACTCCCCACTGGCACAGCTATAGAGTTGAGATCTCAGCTGAGTGGCAAAGCCATGACCTCCAGCACTCTCTCTGTCCAGCCAGTGCTTCATGTCCATGCCGAAGTAGCTGACACACACACTCTTTGAGGTTTGATTTATACACAAACACACCTGGGAAAGGCTGGCACAGGTTTTCTAGCTATGCCCTTTTTTGCCCAGACTATAAGGTAGTTATAACTGCCACTAGCCAACTCCTTATCAGCTACTTTAAGGCCCTTAATAAAGGGTGTCCATTCTTACTGTGTAATGCTACTATTAATACAAATGGTAGTTTGACCAAGACAAGGGTATTAGGAGTAGCCTACACAGTGTCACCAAATAAATATGGAAGTACCCTCAGAACTTAAATATCTCTACACAGATCATCCACAATGAAATGTTTAAATATATTTAATAAAAATAATAAAAGAACAAGAAAATACTCAGTATATATTCACTGTGACACCAGAGTTCAAAATCACAGGAAATATTTAAAACAACATTGGACGGCAATCTCAAATTAAGAAAAACATCTAAACTAGGTTTCACTATTTTCCTGACTGAATATATATATATATATATATATATATATATATATATATATATATATATATATATATATATATATATATATATATATATATATAGAGAGAGAGAGAGAGAGAGAAAGAACGTAAATAAAACAGTTTCTGAATATTGCTGGACATATTATCACATCAAACTTAATTCTGTATACATGCATATCACAGACTTCTTATAACTGTTCATTATTTCAAAACAAGCTTTTTTATCAAAGAATATGTGTGTGTGTGTGTGTGTGTGTGTGTGTGTGTGTGTGTGTGTGTGTGTGTGTGTGTGCCACAAGACACACACACACACACACACACACACACACACACACACACACACACACACACACACACACACACACACACACAAACCCCCAATGCAAAAAATGTTCTTTATTGTTTTGGTCCATGTTTTGAGACTCACGTTTTTTCTTTTGGCAACCACACAATTTCTTTTTAACACTGGCACTCACATTCATGGTTTCTGGGCTTCTGACAGAGGGGTCATTACATTATGTGTGCACTGTTTTCTGGATTGTCTGCAGTACATAAAGAGGGTACTGGTTGTTGAAAGTGGAAAAGCATATCTATGTGGAAAGATCACACAACTGTAATCTGAAGTAATGCATATTCTGACATTCCTTATAGATATTCCAGTGCATCTGTAGTTTAGAGTTTTGGGTATCTTCTTTGTTGCTGTATTTTGGAGTAATCACAAAAAACTATTTAAAACACCTGTTACATACAAATGTACTTCTGCTCTTGGGATTTTGAAGGTATATACAATTTGCACAGAACATGTTTTGTCTTATAATTTTTAGAAAAAGAAAATGTGGACTGCTCTGGTGCAGGCATGATGAGAAAAAGCTGTCAGCTACCAGCAAATGAATAAAAATATGTTATCAGCAAATATGAGTAGAGAAAAAGAGTTGCAGGAGTGAAATGAAACGGCGAGTAGCGTTAGAAGGCGTGTTATAGAGGAAACAATAATTACAAAATAGATTTATGAGGAATTGTCCTCTATGAGGTGGGATTGGGTAGAGTTCAGATGATCATTCTAGTTTATCTATAATAGGTATTAGAATAACCGATGGTAGAAAGTCATAACATCCTCCTGGTTGATGGTATAAAAAGTGGTGCAGCAGTTAGCACTGTCACCTCTCAGCAAGAGGTTCTCTGGTTCGATTCTCAGCTGGAGTGCGGAGTCTGCATGTCTTCCCCTGTGTTTGAGTGGGTTTCCTCCGGGTGCTCTGGTTTCTTCCTGCATTCCAAAGACATGCATCTGGAGCATTTCTCCCCAGGTCTCCACTGAAAATGGGCTCTGTCCCAGTTGGACTTTCCCACCAAGCAAATGTTAAATAAGTACAAAGCACTTGATGGGAGAAGCTGTACTAGGCTAAGTGTGAGGCAGAAGGTGCACTATGGGGATTTTTGGCTTCGACAATCTGTAGCATCAAGTAGAATGAGTAGATTTTCTTCTGTGCTTGTGCAGGCTCAGTACTTCAGTTTGAAGGAATTTAAATGAAAAGGTGTAGGGTAATTATTTCATAACAGTCATACTGCTCAACCTCTTAGAGCAAAAAATCTGGACAAAGCCATAAATAAAAGTGTGATGAAGGCCCAAAATAGGGACAATTTTTAAATATTGCTCTTGCATTCTTAGAAAGTTGATACAATAGCAGGCTTTATATTAGCATGCATTTTCTGAAGGGTATGAAGTCTAAAAAACTCAAACGTCTGTCATTATTTTCTTACATCAGTCTTTAATTATTGCTGCGGTAGCATTGTTGCCTCACAGCAAGACGTTGTCCTGTTCGATTCTCAGCTAGAGCGTCTTCTGTGTGGAGGCATGCATGAATGGGTGTGCCTTCATTGAAGGTTGTGCGTCAGGGCTGGTAACTCGGCACATAAACATCCACTACCAAACATTAGCGGACCGGAGTTCCGCTATGGCGACCCCTAAAAAGGATAAGCCAAGAGACACAACAAAGTCTTTAATTATTTGCCCCTAATTTGCCAGAAAACCACAATTTTATGAAAAACGGACCAAAATTATGAGTCAAAAATCTGGACATTCTGCAAAAATGTGTACAGTTGAGAGGTATGATAACAGTCCTTATAGTGCAGGAATTAAAGACTGGGTAAGAGGGGGACTTAAACACAGTGTCTGATTTTATCATTAACCATTCAGTGGTAATATATAGGTGTGATTGGTGCACAGGAACAAAATGGAGTTATTTTTTAAATTATTTTGCTCTGAGTACTGCAGGTGTAATGCTTGTTTTTATGTAAACAAGTTAGATATCCAATCAAACATCAACGGTGACGCTACACCGGGCCACATGCCCCAGGAAAATGTAAAGTCTTTCTTCTTTATTTTTCTATGTTGTATTTTCATGCATATACATTTAAAGTATTTAGAAAAATGATAGTGCTGGTGTACCCATATGCATGATACAAAATCTGCATCCATCTCTCCCCCAGGATTGCAGTAATAGGAGATGGGTGATGACCTAAGTCCTATTACCAAGAAGTCTGTTGTCAGCACATGTGATCATTTGCTAAGGGAACTGGTCAAAGTGCTTTCGCAGCAATCTATAGTTATATGACTAGGGAGTACAGGGCTGGAAGTTAGGAGAGCAGCAGACATGCAAATCTGCAGGGATATTTTCAGCAGGTATATCTAATCTTAATCTTACAATACTGTCAGAGAAATCAATAGAACTGTGAGCAGTGGTAACAGTAAACACTGTCCACAGCACTATATATTTTTTTGTTTTAATTTACTTTTACCGGGATTCATGCTGGAGCTGGGATGGAGGAATAGTTCAACTGTTCTGATAGGATTTTGAGATACATGTTAGCCTGTTTCTTGAAAGATTTGCGGTTTTCTGGCAAACTCTTGAGGATTGCAGTAACCATATACCCAAGTGCACTTCATTATGCGGAATGTTCCTCATTTTGCATGTTAAAAATTCTACATAGGTTTATAGGTGTTTACTAGGCTAATGACCACAAGGGTCTTTTTAAGCCTAGCCTTGCATCCCACATCTCTGACAAGTTCTATTAACCTTGATAAATGTACGCAGGGGCTTGGGAGATGAAATATTTACAAGCAGAAGCCTGGGAAACGAGCCATTTATAGGCTGCCTAGTTCTGTTAGAGGCATAGGTGCCAAACCAGGGATGGATTTCCTGTTTCCTCATTCAATTGTCCAAGTTACACTTGAATTGGGTTTAGGAGCAATTCTGCTTTACATGGATGGGGGGGGGGGGCTATTAAAGAGAAGGGGTAGTCTCTGGGATACATGCCTCTCTCTCCAGCAGGTTCTATTTATATCATAGCCATTGAGGCAGTCTGTACAGGACATGTTGCTTACACCCTGTATTCTTTTAGTGAGGAACCTCTGTGGACATTCCAGTTGTTGGATATGCCTGGTTAGATACATACCAAAGGGAGCATTGTACTGAATGATAAGTCTGATGAATACTGAATAAAGTGGAACAATGACTTTCTTGGACCTAGATGCCACAACTTTATTATAAGTTGTGCAGTATAGAATGATTTCCTTACTACTGTAGACACATGTTGGTCAAAGACAAAGTTACCATCTATGTGTCTCTCCAAGTGCCCGACTACTGGATCAGCTCTTACCGGTGTGTTGTCAATATGATAGTTACCAGGGGTGGATGACTTCCCAAAGGGTAGTCTTATACATTTCTTGTAGTCCATAGCTCTGACACCAGTTATTTGTCTGTGTCAGCCCTTCCTGAAGAACATTTGTGTCAGTAGAGGATCCAGTGACAGCTCCTAATTTGCAGTCATCTGCAAATTTAGTGAGCCAGAGGCCATTGACATTGGCCTTGACTTCAGATAAGTAAATTCCAAAAAGAAGCAGTCCCAGGACCAGTCCTTGAAGGGCTCCACTTATGCCTGGCCTCTTTGCAGAGGTGGTCTCCCCAGTTCAAGCTTCCTGGGTCCTGTCTGTAAGCCAGCTATCCTCCATTGGGTGACATAAGGATTCATACTGAACCTCATGAGTTTGTCAACAATGTCTGAGTGAGGTATTCTATCAAATGCCATGGCCAGGTCAGGGTAGGCAGTGTGAACCATTTTCCCTCAGCCATTGCTTTGTTGACCTTCTCTAAGGAGTCCACCAGGCTGAGCAGGCATGATCTGCCCTTAATGAAACCAAACTGGGTTGAGTCTCATGCCTAGAGGTTTTCTATGTCATTATTGATCATTTCCATGATAATTCTTTCCATGGCTTTGCATATAAGATTAGTGAGACTTAAGAGTATGTAGATGGCCCACTTTTATGTAGAGGGATGACTATTGCTGATTCTTCATTCATGAGGCACAACGCCTGTTTGGAGGCTACAGTTCATAGGTTCATAGGAGATTACTAGGCTAAGAGCTTAAGGGCCCTTACAAGCCTAGCCAATATAGCCTGAACTTTGACTGCCATGTGTTCACAGTGATGAGGAAATCCTTTTATGTGGCATAACGTATAAGTAAAGGCATGACATTCAGATCCAAGGAAATTATAGTCGTGCTGTACTCAACCCTAATTAGACCAGTAATTGAGTACAATGTACCATTTGGCATGTACTTGACTGGGTACTTACAGCAGCTGGAGTGAGCTCAGAGGTTTCTCACAATAAAAATTCAGAGTGTAAATAACACAAACTATGCAGACAGATTAAAAGCCTATCCCTTTACTCTGTCTCTTACTGATTATGAAGTGAGTGACTTCTGTCTGACCTACAAGGCACTCACAGATCCAGCCCTGATGGAGCTGCTACACATCCACAAGTCAAGCAGCACAAGGGTCACCCAATCCAGGGATCTAAACTTAGTCAGTGACTCAAACCAAACATGCTGGAGAGACAGATATGTGTCTCAGAGATTGCTCCTTCTTTGGAAAAAACTTCCTATTCACATTAAGTAAAGCACTTCCCTGGTACTCTTCAAATGCAGTTTGGATCAATGGATGGGGACTCTCAAATTCACACCTGGAGTAGTGCCTGTGTCCCTTATGGATAGTGGCAATCTTAAGATACTCAATGCACAGGCACAAATCCATGCCATCCTCTTGCCCTTAGGGGCCATATATTGAGTAAAATCAGGATATATCTTTGTACCTAGATATCTCACCTCTGAGTCCACTCTAAGTGGTGTGCTATTGATGTTGTAATTTGCAGGATTATTTGACTTCCCAAAGGGTACAATAATGCATTTTTTGCATTTAGATTTAGGCCATGTTTCTGGCACCAATCATTTGTTGGATCTAGACCCTCCTGAAGAAAATCTGCATTGTTAGGGAAATTCAGTGATTGCCCCCAGCTTGCAATCATCGGTAAACTTTGTCAGCCAGAGACCTTCCACATTTGCCTTGACTTCAGAGAAGTATATTCGGTATGGGAATTGTCCCAGTACTGAGCCCTGTGGGCACACCATTAGTAACTGGCCTCTTACTGCATCTGGATTTACCCACTTTAGCCACATGTCCTGTCCATGAGCCAATTGACTATCCATCTGGTGACATAGGGATCTATGTTCAGTTTTGTGAGTTTATTTTAATACCTGAGTGGGGAATAGTGAGTGTCAAATGCCTTGGCCAGTTTGAGGTAGCTGGTATGTACTGTTTTATCCTCATCCAAGTTAAATAGTAATTCCAGAGGGCCTGATAGAACATGTTTCAAGCTATTCAGAAGGCATCCTGGAATACTGTCTGGGCCCATTGATGAAGTGTTCATGGCCTTAGAAAGAGCATTAAGAACCTGTTCCCCAGTGGAACCAGGGGGAGTTATATTTGATAGCATTTCCTGAGGGAAGGTTGAGGGGGAGAGAGGGGTAAAGCTGAGGCTGAATTTGTCAGCCAGGAGGTTTGCCATATCTTCTGGTTCACTATAGGTGGCTCCATTAACAATGAGCTCTGCACACAATTGTGTATTGCCTTTGAGGTTGCGGACTTAGCTAAAGAATGCCTTGTGGCTGTCCTTGTCCTGGGAAACCAAATTTGCCTCAGATTTAGCTTTGGTAGACTCTGTCTAGTTTGTTTAGTTTGATGAGAGTGCTTTAACCTACTGGGTGCTGCATCTCCTAATTTTTCCATGATTTGAGCCTATTGATGTGATTCCACCAGGGGGGTTTGTTTTTTTTAGTTAGTTCTGTACTTCTTCCTAGTAGGTACAGCTGCCTCTGTGCGGCTATTAACATGTTTGTACAGGGTTTCTGTGAACAGTTCCCCATAGGCAGCAGTGTTCTCATGGTTTATGGGGGTTTGAAATGTTGCCAGGTTATCAATTAATAGTAGGAAGTTAGCCTTAGAGTAGTTCTGGAATATTCCATGGTTAGTTGGGCTTCCAGCATTTATTTTTACTTCTAAGCAGGCCATTCTGTGGTCTGACCTTACCAGAGAAGAGATTACACTAGGAGTTGTACAGCACTCTCCCATATTAATGAAGACCAGATCCAGTATGGTTGCACGCCATGTTGGTGTATTGACAATCTGGTCAAGGGAGTTTGTGTTTTTAAAATCCTGGAATTTCTGTGCTTGTATGTTTGGTGCCATATATGATTCCCAGTTAATAGTGGGGTAATTAAAGTTGCCCATGAATATCGAATTGGATTGGATGGTGAGTGTTTCCAATAAGTTTAAATACATGTTTTGGGTTTCCTGGGCCATAGAGGTGGACTTTTTTTTCTTGTAAGGAAGTGGTATGGGATTTTGCCTATGGTGATTTGAATGTGAAGAATCTCAAGAGCATTGTCCTGTTTGACCAAACTTGAGGTATATTTATTTCTGATGTAAATCAAGACACCTGCATTGTTAGTTCCTGCCTGAGTAGTATCTGGTCAATATGTGAGGAATGCATTATAACCTTGCACTGTCAATGTGCTTTCCACAGCTTTAAACCATGTCTCAGTTATCACATAGACATCAGCATTCTCTACAGTGAAAAGAGCTTCTAGGAAGTGGCGTTTCCTGTTTAGACTCCTTGCATTGCGCATTAATACCTTTAGATTTTATTGGTTTTGGATTTGCTGTGCTGGAAGTACTTTCAGTTTGACATTGTCTAAAAAAAGGCACTATGGGGGAAGAAAATGTTTTAGCTAATATTCAAAAGACTAGAGGGGAGGGGTGCAAACCAGCCCTGGCAAAGCAGCGTGATCTGTTGACCATCTCCTTCCATTCTGACAAATATTGTACCCCCTTAGAATGACATCAGAAACTAAGCCAATTATTAAAGTCAATCATCTTTTGTTCATGTTGTGGCATCATCCTTGGAGAAGGTGAAATGCTGCTCAATGCTAGGCTCATACCAGCCTGGGACACATATCCCAAGAGATCCATGATATATCTCTTCATATAGTCTAGGGAGATATGTCTCAGGTCATTTACA
The DNA here is from genome assembly GCF_019279795.1 of Protopterus annectens. Classification (NCBI taxonomy): domain Eukaryota; kingdom Metazoa; phylum Chordata; order Ceratodontiformes; family Protopteridae; genus Protopterus; species Protopterus annectens. The sequence continues at coordinate 121,490,048 of NC_056739.1, read as the reverse complement.
CCCGCATGGACTATGGCTACGTCATAATGGTGGCTACGTCATAATGGTACTTGTGGTCCAATGACTTGAGTACATGTGTAATATGGTGGATCTTGGCTCCGATAAGCTACTGACCATGACTTTCTCCTTACTCAGCCTGGTGCAAGAGACATCAGTGTGTCTTACAAAGGCATCTCCATTGACCAGAATGCTGTATTTTGTGGTGGCTTGCCTTATGGACTTAGAAGTAGAGGCTCCATGAGATGTGGCTGTATGTGTTGAGTGTTGTTTTGAAAGAGTGCATTCAGGGCTGCCAAGGGTATTTGTTATGTGTACTTCATCTAGGAGGTCTTTTGTGTTTAGGAATTTTACATGTAAGTGCCTCAGCATATGTGGATCTATGTGTGCCTGCTTTGAGTTGTGTGTGATGGGTGCAGCTTGTGTACTACTGACAACCTTATTGACATTAGGAGTGCTTTTATGTGAGAGCTTTGCCTCCAGTGACATTGTGTAAATACATCTCTCATATGCCATATCAAATTGTTTAAGAATTAACTGGTTATCAGTAAACATGAGGCAATGTAGAAATTGCTTCAGAATGCCCATATTCACCAACAGAGATAGTGGAAAAATTCATATTCATGGCAACAGACCCTTTTTTATTGATTAGATAGTTGGAGTGAGAATATAAAGTAATGTCAGGAGTATCCAGTTTACAGCTCTGGGAGTAGTGCTTGTCACTGCAGACTGATTGTGCTGTGTGCAACTAGGTATTTTTGAAAATTCAACGGTGCTTTTACAGGAAAAATATCAACTCAAGGTGTCTGCGTCTATAGAGGACACTGCCAAACAATTAAGGGGAAACTAATAAGTAGAACCTGATGATTTATGGATGAAATATTTAAGTAGATAATCTGGAGTTAGGTTAGACAGCAAGAAATCAAGCAGTATTTACTGAAAATAAAGAATTAGCTTGTCAAGAATGATGAAAAGTGGGGAGTTGTCTGTATGGCTACTGCCTAGCTACTACTAATGCTGATCTTACCACAGCTTCATGATACTAGGATACAATGCTCCTTTGTGCTTCTTCTCTCACCAGAAGCAAAACAGTATCACCAATCTTACGATAAAAAGCATGCCACAGGCTCTTTGCTGATCCACAGTCTTGTCCCAAATGATGCACTGATCTATTGGGTGTTGTGGCCTTTTTCTGGTAGATGCCTTGAATAGTAACCACACCAATCAGGAAGGTCAAACACAGACACTCACTGCTCAATCAGAAACAGTCAGGAATCAATGAACTCTGCTCCTCTCACAATGGGCAAAATATAAGCATAAATTCCAATCTGGTGCCTATGAAGCAATTATTAGGCTTTCTCTTGATCAGCAGTCTCCAGGAAGAAATTTCCCTATGCTCCTTCTCTCACCAGGAGCAAAACAGAAACAGTACTTCCAAAATGATTGCTGAGAGGCTGTAATTGGTGATCTTGGAGTAGATGTTGCAAATTTTAAAGGTATAATGGAAGAATTATTTAATATTCTAAGTGCTACAGTGTGCACTAAGAATTTAGATATAAAAGTGGGGGTAACTTAAGTTTTAGCTATCTAAGTGAAGAACCACTGATTCTAAAAGAGCAATAGAGATTGGAAGGGGGTGGGCACTTTGTATTTTGGTTCTATGGAATATAGCGGAGTGGCTAATAAATTTAAATAGCTGAAGAGGAGTGATTTTGCAAAATTATAATGTTTTGCTTATTCACAATGGCTAATAAAAAAAGGAGAGGGAAGGGTATATATGGTCAAATTAAAATAAGAGGCAGGCAACCAGAAAGACAGTTGAGTTTAAAAACACAACACCAGCTTAGTGGAAGGACAGAGAAAAACTTAATTTCTGTCTGACTTACAATAGACACAGTTATGGTTTCTTTCCTAGTTTAAATATACAAATAAAAGCAGAATAAAAGTAAAATACAGTGTAATGAAAATAAATCACAATATACAAAACAGAAGACAGTGAAGCAGTAGAAAATACAAGAACACAAAAACAGACTTATCTTTCCCTTACAGCAGGTTGTGGCAGAGTCTATGTGGGCTTTTCCACTAAAGCCTTGAAATGTTTTATTTTACCCTTAAATAGAAGGCTTAATTCTTAGCTCCTCCCTCAGTTGACAGGTAATTAACTTTAATTAACCTGTTCTAATCTCTTTGTGACTCACAAGATGCATGGCTGTGGTCTGTTTCCTAGTTTAAATATACAATTCAAAGCAGAATTCAAGTAAAACAGAGTGTAAAGAAAATAAATCACAACATACAAAAAAAGAAGAAGGCAATGAAGCAATAGAAAATACAAGAATGCAAAAAGCAAATTAACCTTTCCCTCACAACAAGTAGTGGCAGAGTCTGGGTGAGCTTTTACAGTAAAGTTGTTCCACACTGACAGGGTTTCAAATACATTCTTTATTAAGTTTTTTTGGTAACAAATATCCATGGTTCATAATGCTAAAGGATACTGAATCCCATTAATTTGCCAAAATAGCACGTTTTCATATCTCTTAATTTTCTTCCAGCTATCCCAACACATATGTTGCCTTTTGATAGGCTGTCACAAGCACAGTATTAAAAAACTGCTAATAATAATGCTGTGAGCTTCCTATTTGACATCGTTATTGACTGTTCCATATTTTGCCCATTTTTTAACACTATGAGAGGTAGTATTTCATAGTTTAGGGATGGAAGATTGAGAGCTATGGCAGTCATTAAATAATGATAATCATTTGAGTTTCAGAATTCATATTCTTCAGAAAATGCAATGTAATGTTGCCTTTTTTATTCTAGAAGCTTTCTAAGTATATAAGAGCACTATTTAAAATATGTTCCTGAGTTTGGACCTTTGTCTCCCATTAATTTTAGCTTAAGTCCCTTATTCTTTAGATAAGAGACTGAGAGCTGTGGCAGTGTTCCTTGTAGCAACACCTTAAGCCCAGAAGCAGTGAGTTGAAATACATTGCTGTGTCTTTTTTGCCTACCTTTTCAGATCACAGCTGGTACCCTGAAGTGGCTATCTCTCTGAGGTTGGGGAGGCATGGCGCTAAATTCTATCTGATTATGAACGGCGCTCTTCAGTTTATGAGTATGCTTTTTTAAAACATCTGTGGGGTTTCACACTCCATGGAGTCTGCCTCATATTCATTATTATGACTTTTTTAAACAAATAGCCATAATAAATAATAGTGACTCATACTATAGGTTTATAGGTTAATAGGTAAGTACTAGAATAGCTGCCCTGGATGACCATTTTAAAACTAACCAATTTCTCTTTTTGTGCTCAAATTATTTGGTTAGAGATTTGCCTTACCCATCTAGTGATCGATAATTGTATATTATTCGTAATGAGAATAAATGGGATCATATCATAGATAATTTGAGGGGACCCATGCATGGGATAAAGCATTTAGGAGCTGCCTCTGTCCATTACTAATACAGGGGGCAGTTCTGGGGTCAATTTTCTGTTACCCATTGTGCTTGAAAATGGACAGGGATGAACTTTTTTATGGAAATTGGGAGTCTGATCCTCTGTGAGATATACTTGTCTCTCCAAATCATTCTTTTGATGTTGCAGAAGATGTTTAGATCCCTAGACTGAGTAATCAGTGCACTCTGATTTAGTGATGTCTAGTAAATCAATCAATATTGGACTGGAGTATGCCTTGTATGCCAGACACAGGTCACCACTTAGCAGTCTTTAGGATACTGTGTATATTGACAGGGCTTAGAGTCAGTCTATGTAGGACATATTGTTTAGGTCTTTAGTATGAAATCTGTAGGCATTCCAGTTGTTGCATGTATCTATACCGATACATACCAAAGGGGGCATTATATTCAATGACTGGTCTAATGAGGGCTAAGTAAAGGGGGATAATCACAATGACATCCCTGGATCTAGTCACAATCCTTTTGTTTATAAGCTGTGCATATAGATGGACTTTCTTACAACAATGGGCACATGTTGTTCAAAAGTTAGGTCACTATCCAGATAATCTCCCAAATCCCAAACAACTGAGTAAACTCTTAGGGGCATATTGACAATGTGGTAGTTCCATGGGGTAGATGACTTTACAAAGGATATAATAATGCCTTTTTTGGCATTTAGTTTCAGTCCATGATTTTAGCACCAATTATTTATTCAGGACAAATATTCCTGCAGAATGAATATATGAATACTACATAGAAAAGATTATGTAAGTTGCTGTTGGGATGGGACAGGCACAATTTCTGGTCTTTTCTTTTATCACCCCATGACAGCAGTTTCACTCACCAGCTATGTTAGACTCATTTCCAGTAGGATAGTAATAGATTCAGGGTTTACACTAATTTGTGCAAATCTTCATATGTAAAACCAGCTTTAAAGTTATTTGCATTTGTTAGAAGCAACTCCGACCTTTCCCCTGTCCACCTGTGTTAGTACACTGAAATTGTTATCTCCGTGAAGGACAAAGCCTGGTTTTTAGCAAGTAAGTCAACCGGATTTTTGGGGATTTTTTTTTTGCACCTTATAAAGATTGGTACAAGCCAGCAGGACTTGTCAGGTTTACTTCTCGAAGTGTATGCTCTTATATTACAGTCATCCTCTGTAGTGCAATTTCATTCCAAAGAGAGGAGATCTTAAATTAAATGAATACAAGCAACTTGTCTGCAAATATCACTTTCAGTTTTGCTTGGCCTCAAACTGGCAGTGTTTTATGTAGAATATACACAGGGTTATTAGGCCTTCAGAATAACTTGTTTGTAAATATGAAGAAGCAATTATTTTTATTAGCCACACTATGATCTTAAAGTTGTTATTAAATGTTTAATATGTTACCTTTGGTTCTGTATTAAAGACAGTGTTGTGATCCACATTTTGGAGCTGGAGGTTTGAGAACTATGGAAGTCAGTAGGTGGAAGACAGCAAATGGCAGTCTGAATTTGATGACACTAAAAGGACCATAGCTGTGGCCTGGTGGTAATGGTGGGCACTTAGCTTAGTGTCTGAAATCTTCAAGCTGAAGTATGTTATTGCAGTTGCTTGTTCTTTCACTTTTTTGGCAGAAAACCAGATAGATGCACATTTCCACAGCAAACAATAAATTAGGACCACTTCTGAATGATTATTTATATGGTTTGTTGGGTAGCACAGTATCTGTTTAAACTTAGAATCTAATAACACAACCAGAAAGCAAAACAAAAACTGATGTCTGTTTGCATTGGTATATGTATGTATTCTTGTATATCAAATACATGCTGCCTTATGTCTTAAAATGCAAGCTAGGGAAAGAGTGTCATTAATGCCCAGAGCATTACTAGTGTCCAGTCTTATCTGCCATAGGCATTCCCTAACCTCCAAAATAGTTTTGTAATCTCCCCCAAACTCTTTTGTGTAAAACCTATCTATTACAAAAAATATAAACTTTTTGAAATTTGGATAGTTATTGGTGTGGTTGTATAGTGAATTGGTGTTTTTTTTTTTGTTTTTTATATCTCTGTAATGTTCTAAAATTCTTTGTCTTAGCTTTCTAGTGGTCATACCTATATAGAATACTGGACAGGATAAACAAGTAGCAACATAAATAACCATACTTGTGTTCAGTGGCGGCTGGTGACTTCAAATCACAGAGGGGCTGCAGGAGACAGCTGAATGGGTGGGGTCAATGGAAGGGGTGTGGTCAACCATAAAGGGGAGGAGCTATGCACAAAACCACAAAAAACTAACTTTAATTAAATACGCTGCCCTGGGTGGCAAACCATCATTATGAAAGTCCAATCAAGACAAAAATAAGTGCAGAAGAATAAAAATATTTCAATGCATTGGCTGCATGACAGCTTACTTAATATCTAGATGGAAACAAAAGGTTGTGAGGCATGAAAAAATAAATTACTTTTTAAATACATTACTGGAATGCCAGTCAAAATCAAGTATAAGAAAAACCAGAAGCACTCAACTCAAACCACTTCTCCTTGCACTGCAGTTCTAATTATAATATATTCAGCTTTATTAAAGTACCAAGTAACATGCTGAAAGTAGAAATCTATGTGATGGCCCCACTTGTAAAAATGTTTCTTATCCAAAAAAGACCTGCTGCCTGATGACTTGTTCCATGGGGAAAACATGATCAAAGTAAAAAATGAAAAGCAAACAATAAACAAGCTCAAGATACATTGCTTAAAGGATTACTGTACAGGTTATGGACCACACATGATTGGCATTCTGTTTAGTTTACGGGTAAAGTCTGTAGAGATGACTGGAAGTCTCCAACAAGTGTAATGAGCTTTTAAAATAATGGAATCCTGTCCTTTAATACCCAAGGCTTATACATTATCTAGTCAAGTATTCTCTGCATGGCAACAACAGAAAGGCTTTCAATGTTGGCAATTCTTTAACAGTATGCTTATTAAAGCTTACTTGCATCTTACGATGTCAGACAAGCTTACCTTATGGTCATTAAAGCATTGCTACATAAACACAGAGCAACAGGCACTTTGAGTAATAAGCATAAATCTGAGTAATAAGCATAAATCAACAGTACAAAAATATGACAGAAACCAGACCATTCTGCAAAATCAAGGACAGATGAAAAGCCACTGTAGTACTTATGCAGTGTGTCCTCCCCATCCAAGGTAGATACAACTACTCCTTGCCTTGCTTGGACACATCCAGAGTCACTACATGGGGAGTGGGGTGCAACAAGCATGTCACAATTTGAAATCTCTCTGGCTGACTGTGATGGCCCTGACACATTTGTCATACCTCTCAACCTCAAGAGCAAGAAATCTGGACAAAGCCATACACAGAAGTGGGACAAAGGCCCAACAATAAGGACAATTTTTAAATATTGCTCTAATAAACTTAGAAAGATAATAGAATAGGTCTTGCATTAGTATTAATTTTCTGAAGGGTATAAAATCTGAAACTCAAATGTCTGTCATTTTCTAACTTCAGTCTTTAGTGATTTGTCACTAATTTGCCAAAAAACACAATTTTATGAAAAATGGACCAAAAATGTGATGCAAAAATATAAAATAGACACACAATACAGCTGCTACCTATCAAAGAAGGGACACTTTAATATTAGTACTGCTACCTTGAGCAGCTGACAAAATAAAATAATCTACATGCATTTCAAGTAATCTATAACTTTGATTATTACAGTTATTTCTTAATTGTAAACCCTCCATGTTTTCTTCCAAAATTGCTATTTTGCGGAGGGATTATTATGGGGAAGAGCAACATTTTGAGCCAAAAATTGGGGACAGTTGAGAGGTTGGCTATGCCTAATTCTATAAAGCAATTTATTTGCATGCACCTCTCAACCTGTTAATGCAGTAAATCTGAACAAGGCCAAATATATTGGGGGCACATATAAACAGTACTAAAATTGCTCTTGTATAAATTGAGACAGTTGATAGAACAGCTCTTACTTTAACATGCATTTTTCTGAAGGTTATGAAGTCTGAAACTTATTATTTAGTGACTTCTGGCAAATCATTTAGGAATTAAAACTACAAATTTTATGAACAACAAACCAAAAATAAGAAGCAAAAATATATTCATTCTTTGAAAATCTGGACAGTTGGGAGGTATAGTTCAGCTGGGCCTGTCTGAGTTTGCTGCCCTTCCCCCCTGACAAAATAATGGTTGAATGGAGCCTCTGCAGCCATTCCAATGAACCATTACTTGGCTATTTCACTCCATTTACCATAAACACTAATGTGCATACTGCTTTACTTCTATGATGAGTTGGACTTCATTTGAAAGTTTTATTTTGTATTTTACAGCACAAACACTAAGTCATCTGTTAAACAAAGCAATGCAGTCTCACAATGAAAACTTAGCATTAAAACTTCTCTGCCCTTGAAACTCACATTTATTGAAACAGCATTGAAACCCACATTCAAAGAAAATACATTTTGCCAGTGGCAGATAAAGATTAATTTTGGGCTGTTTTCGAATCATAGGCCCCTTGCATATGAAACATACATGTGCTCTTTGATACACCTTCCTCATTGTACTAAAATTATATTCCTTGTACAATACAGTACACTTGTTAGAGGGTGTTTTAAATTTGTTTTGAACATTTTTCCAGTAAGCAATGAAACAAACCATATGCACCCATAATGGCAAAACTGCCCAGTTGAGAACATTTATCATAAAAAGTCTACTCAGACTTCCACAGTCCACCATTATTAGTAAATATGCACAATTCCACAGTCCACCATTATTAGTAAATATGCACAATTCTACAGTCCACCATTATCAGTAAATATGCACAATTCTACAGTCCACCTTTATCAGTAAATATGCACAATTCTACAGTCCATTATCAGTAAATATGCACAATCTCTGAAGTAAGTCATCTAAATAATTCCACATTAAAGAAATCTGTAACTAATGAAGCGGTTGCTGCTAGCAATCACCTTTATATTTCATGGTTTCATCGAAAAATAAAGTGTCTGTTGCCCCTCAGGAATAAATTGCCTATATTACATTAAAAATGATAAGCTAGTAATAATATTGCAAGAGGAAATGGATGGCAAACTGATAATGAACTCATAGTTAGTATCTTCACCAAGGAGAACATTCTCACTACGGCAGCATCCACCCCTTGTGGGAGTAGAACCCACAGCCTTCTGCATCAAAAGCAAGTACACAACCTGTTGTGCTATAGTATTAACTAGGCAAAGCACTAAACTTCTATTCCCCTGCAGCTCTCAGCTCCTTGTAAAATCTACTCAATACTCAACTGCATCTCAACTTTGCAGCTCAAGAAATCTGGAAAAAGCCAAAATGTATTGGGGGTCAAAGCCCAAAACGAGGGACACATTAAACATTGCTTGTATAATCTTGGAAAGTTGATAGAATAAAATGTTGTGTTGCCACCATATATTTTACTGCCAAGGTCCCTGAGCAAAAAACAGTCAGAGTAACATACCACTACACCACATCAGCTGCTTTGTAAAAGAGAGGAAGACTGAAACTTAAATGGCTATCATTTAGTGAATTCAGTTCTCACCATAGCTGTCAACCTCTTAGTACAAAACACCTGGACAAACCCAGTAATGAGGGAATACAGCCCTCAAACATATTCAGTGAATTCAGTTCTTGCCATAGCTGTCAACCTTAGCACAAAAACCTGGACGAAGCCAATAATGGGGGAATACAGTCCCAAAAATAGGGACACATTTAAAATATTCATCTTATAAACTTAGAAAATTGCTAGAAAAAAAGGTTGTGCTACTATGTATTCTGAAGAACATGAAGTTTGAAATTCAAATGCCGGTCAATTTTACTGCGGACAGAACAAAAACAATTTTCAGCAGAGATGCAGGGATTAATACTGCGGACACGTCTTTGTAAAATGGCAGGGCCCCAGAGCAAATCCACACAAACACGGGGAGGAGATGCAGACTCCACACAGAAGCCACCACAACCAAGAATCAAACCAGAAAACCTATAGCTGTGAGGCAACAATACTACCACTGCACCATCAATTATGCAAGGAATTAAACATTCAGAAACCTGAAGTCTGAAATTCAAATGCCTGTCAATTTTACTGCGGACAGAACAAAACCAATTTTCAGCAGAGACGCAGGGATTAATACTGCAGACACGTCTTTGTAAAATGGCAGGGCACCAGAGCAAATCCACACAAACACAGGGAGGAGATGCAGACTCCACACAGAAGCTACCACAACCAAGAATCAAACCAGAAAACCTATAGCTGTGAAGCAACAATACTACCACTGCACCATCAAATATGCAAGGAATTAAACATTCAGAAACCTGAAGTCTGAAATTCAAATGCCTGTCAATTTTACTGCGGACAGAACAAAACCAATTTTCAGCAGAGACGCAGGGATTAATACTGCAGACACGTCTTTGTAAAATGGCAGGGCACCAGAGCAAATCCACACAAACACAGGGAGGAGATGCAGACTCCACACAGAAGCCACCCCGACCAAGAATCAAACCAGAAAACCTATAGCTGTGAAGCAACAATACTACCACTGCACCATCAAATATGCAAGGAATTAAACATTCAGAAACCTGAAGTCTGAAATTCAAATGCCTGTCAATTTTACTGCGGACAGAACAAAACCAATTTTCAGCAGAGACGCAGGGATTAAAACTGCAGACACGTCTTTGTAAAATGGCAGGGCACCAGAGCAAATCCACACAAACACAGGGAGGAGATGCAGACTCCACACAGAAGCCACCACAACCAAGAATCAAACAAGAAAACCTATAGCTGTGAGGCAACAATACTACCACTGCACCATCAATTATGCAAGGAATTAAACATTCAGAAACCTGAAGTCTGAAATTCAAATGCCTGTCAATTTTACTGCGGACAGAACAAAACCAATTTTCAGCAGAGACGCAGGGATTAATACTGCAGACACGTCTTTGTAAAATGGCAGGGCACCAGAGCAAATCCACACAAACACAGGGAGGAGATGCAGACTCCACACAGAAGCCACCCCAACCAAGAATCAAACCAGAAAACCTATAGCTGTGAGGCAACAATACTATCACTGCACCATCAAATATGCAAGGAATTAAACATTCAGAAACCTGAAGTCTGAAATTTAAATGCCTGTCAATTTTACTGCGGACAGAACAAAACCAATTTTCAGCAGAGACGCAGGGATTAAAACTGCAGACACTTATTTGTAAAATGGCAGGGCACCAGAGCAAATCCACACAAACACAGGGAGGAGATGCAGACTCCACACAGAAGCCACCCCAACCAAGAATCAAACCAGAAAACCTATAGCTGTGAGGCAACAATACTACCACTGCACCATCAAATACGCAAGGAATTAAACATTCAGAAACCTGAAGTCTGAAATTCAAATGCCTGTCAATTTTACTGCGGACAGAACAAAAACAATTTTCAGCAGAGACGCAGGGATTAAAACTGCAGACACGTCTTTGTAAAATGGCAGGGCACCAGAGCAAATCCACACAAACACAGGAGGAGATGCAGACTCCACACAGAAGCCACCCCAACCAAGAATCAAACCAGAAAACCTATAGCTGTGAGGCAACAATACTAACACTGCACCATCAAATATGCAAGGAATTAAACATTCAGAAACCTGAAGTCTGAAATTCAAATGCCTGTCAATTTTATTTAACATTTGTTAATCAGGACAGTCTGACTTGGAACAAAAAAACTATTTTCAGCAGAGGCCCAGGAAGAAATAATGCAGACATGTCTTTGTAACATGGGAGGACACAAAAGCAAACCCACACAAACACAGGGAGAAGATACAAACCCCACAAAGAAGGAACCCCAGCCAAGAATCAAACCTGAGAACCTGCAGCTGTGAGGCAACAATGCTACTACCACACCATCAAATATCAAGCATTAAAGCATTTACAAACCACAGATATTATGAGGAACAGATCAGATCAAATATGAGGCAAACATCTGCAATTTTTTTACAAATCGTGGTGGGTAGGGAACTCAAGTCTTTAACACCTGCATACAGGGTTCAAGCCTGAGGTATTCCCTACCACACCACCATGAGCACCTGGGGCATTTTCACACACACACACACACACACACACACACACACACACACACACACACACACACACACACACACACACACACACACACACACACACACACACACACACACACACACACACACACACTACTTTCAAGTATGCAAGCACCACACACTTACTTTCAAGTATGCAAGCACCACACACTTACTTTCAAGTATGCAAGCACCACACACTTACTTTCAAGTATGCAAGCACCACACACTTACTTTCAAGTATGCAAGCACCACACACTTACTTTCAAGTATGCAAGCACCACACACTTTCAAGTATGAAAGCAGCAAGCACCACACACTTCAGATAGTAAATACAAGCACACACCATATATTCAATCAAGTACCATACACTTACCTATCCTGTCCGTTCTCCATAATATCCATCCAGCTAACGTCCTGCCCGCTCAATACTCCCAAGACCCGCGAGTTCCCTGCATTCAAAATCTCCTTCCCGAGACTGTTCTGTAAATCCTGACTGCTGCTGTTGTAGTCCGGCCCCGACATATCCTCCCTGCGAGTCTGTGCACATTTAACGTGCACAGACATCTCCTTGTGTCCCCCTATGGGGACTGCCGGACTGCCAGGAGCATGCGCATAGACATGCAGTAGTCGGGACTACTGCGCATGCGCGAAGTCCACGAAATTTAAAAACTTTTTTTTTTCTATTTTTTATTTCTTTTTGATTTGAGGGGGCTGCAGTCCGGCAGTCCAATAGCACGGGCTGCCCCTGCTTGTGTTGCAATTACAGTGGCCCGGACTCCTCAAAGTTCTCTTGAAATTACCTACACAAACATTAGGACCATTGTTAATAAATTTGCACACTTTGCAGTTGCCACATTTAGCCATTATGCCAGGTCTTTGGCCAAAGGTCCTAGGTGTCCTTTCTAACAGTTCCTTGATATTCAAACCCCTGCTGTTTATGAAGGTAGGCATTCTACCTAATATATCATATAAATCTGTAGGGATGATGTTTTCCCAGGCCCTATGGATAACACTTTTAACTTCAAAATCTACAAAGTTGTAATACCATTCCTGTTGACACATTTTTTTCTTTCTAGTTTACTGTTATGATTGATTGATAACTTTGTCACACGTCCTTTGTGTGTCATGCAGGATGGGAATAAAATCATTAAACCTTCTTCTAGATATTTCATTTTGAAGCATAGTGCGCATGTCCAATGGGTAACTCCTTTGGACAAACAAATCCCTCAGGACCCCTAATTCAACTGTGAAATTGTCATCCTCGCTAACAATGCGAGACAACCTGATCATCTGGCCCTTGACCACATTCCTCTTAATATAGGAAGGGTGGCAACTGTCGTAGTGTAAAAATGAATTGCTATAGGTTTTCTTTCTATACAAGCTAGATTCTATTTTTCCGTTTTTAATGTATAATTAAACTATACTAATTATTAATTATAATAATCTCAGTCCTTTGGGAGCTTGATTAAGTTCTATAGATCATTCTAAGAAAACGTTATCCATCTGAAGTGACTTATATTTCCTAGCTAACTTTTCAAATTTAGATACCTGAACATTAAATGTCTCAAAATTTTCAGACCTAGATGTTTCTCCTAGAACTGGGGGGACTAAAAAGTTTTCCATGTCAAACATTGATCTAACTGGCCTGTCATGCCTACTCTATTTGGAATACCCCAAATCCATAAAAACATAGTTAATCCACCCTTTAGACCGATAGTTGCAGCTAGGTGCTCTAAAACTGAACCACTAGCATCATATATAGACATTATGACTAAGGAGATCTTGGACAGTTTGCATTGTATATTAAAAGATTCTTGGCATTGCTTGGACTGCCTTAGAATTTTGACCGATGAACATCTAGGCAAATTTTTATTAGTAACAGTTGATGTTATTAATTTTTTTTCAGTGATTCCCCATGAAATTGGTTTAGACTGGTTTGGCAAGAGTTTAGATAAACATACTGATCTACCTCAGGTCAAGAAAGGCTTACTAGTGGATTTGATGCAAATGGTTTTGGAGAACAATTACATTGGGTTCGAGGATGAATATTACAGACAGTCCACTGGGGTAGCTATGGGTGCTAAATGTGCGCCCATATATGCTAACCTTGTCCTAGCAGAATGGGAAGATCAGTTTGTGTTGAGATCTGAATTTAGAAAAAAGATGCCTATCTATCTAAGATTCTTGGATGACATTTTGTTTTTTTTGGAAAGGCACACGTGATGAATTGGAAGAATTTATAAAATACTTGAATTACACTACTACATTTTTGAAATTTACACACAAGGTTGACAATAGGAGTATTGATTATTTGGATTTACAATTATACATTAAAAACGGAAAAATAGAATCTAGCTTGTATAGAAAGAAAACCTATAGCAATTCATTTTTACACTACGACAGTTGCCACCCTTCCTATATTAAGAGGAATGTGGTCAAGGGCCAGATGATCAGGTTGTCTCGCATTGTTAGCGAGGATGACAATTTCACAGTTGGATTAGGGGTCCTGAGGGATTTGTTTGTCCAAAGGGGTTACCCATTGGACATGCTCACTATGCTTCAAAATGAAATATCTAGAAGAAGGTTTACTGATTTTATTCCCATCCTGTATGACACACAAAGGACGTGTGACCAAGTTATCAATCATAACAGTAAACTAGAAAGAAAAAATGTGTCAACAGGAATGGTATTACAACACAACTTTTTAGCTTTTGAAGTTAAAAGTGTTATAAATAGGGCCTGGGAAAACATCAGCCCTACAGATTTATATGATATATTAGGTAGAATGCCTACCTTCATAAACAGCAGGGTTTGAATATCAAGGAACTGTTAGAAAGGCCACCTAGGACCTTTGGCCAAAACCTGGCATAATGGCTAAATGTGGCAACTGCAAAGTGTGCAAATTTATTAACGATGGTCCCTATGTTTGCGTAGATAATTTCAAGAGAACTTTGAGGAGTCCGGGCCACTGTAATTGCAACACAAGTATGGTTATTTATGTTGCTACCTGTTTATCCTGTCCAGCATTCTATATAGGTATGACCACTAGAAAGCTAAGACAAAGAATTTTAGAACATTACAGAGATATATAAAACAAAAAAAAAAAAAAAAAACAATTCACTATACATGTCCAAATTTCAAAAAGTTTATATTGTTTGTAATAGATACTCTTTACACAAAAAGAGTTTGGGGGAGATTACAAAACTATTTTGGAGGTTAGGGAATGCCTATGGCAGATAAGATTGGACACTAGTAATGCTCCAGGCATTAATGACACTCTTTCCCTAGCTTGAATTTTAAGACATAAGGCAGCATGTATTTGATATACAAGAATACATACATATACCAATGCAAACAGACATCAGTTTTTGTTTTGTTTTCTGGTTGTGTTATTAGATTCTAAACAATATATGTTGTACTATTTGGAGAGAACAATTTAGGTAATGGATGGATGGTTTATTTAGGTGTATAAATATTTTAGCTTTGATCAGTTGTACTAAGAACTCAGTGCATTGTATTAAGAAACATTGATTTTTAAAAGACAAAGATCTGTTCAACAAACACTTAAGGGGTTAATTAATTAATTACTTGATTTTTTCAATGGTTTTACATTGTACAATTGTGTATCAATTGGCAAGTGTATTTAAAGTTTGATTTTAATTAAGTTAACTGACTCTGAAGATGCCCAGGAGGGTGAAAGCACTTAGTCAGTGAAGTCTTTTTTCTGGTTCAGTCAGTGAAGTCTTTTTCTGGTTCTTTGTATTTGGACAATAAAGGTTCAGTGATTTTACCTGCAGTGTTACCAAAGTGCTTTTCTATTTACCAGTATTTTACATCCAATGGAGTTACTAAAGAATGTAGCCTGTTAGCCTGGGAACCCCAGGAAAGTGTGAAGAATGATGTAATGTGAACCAGGAATGTGATTTTAAAAACAGAGAAAATCAGAGAGCATTGAGCATTTTTGTCTTGACCATCCAACTCACCAGCACTGTCTTGCTCTATATGTAAGTTTATCTTAGATTTGTGTTTTTCTCTTAGAAATAGCTAGAAACTAGAAAGATTAGACTAAGCATTTTGCTGTGTTGTCAGAACTGTACTACTGAATCATTTTAAGTATTTTCTGTGATCTCTGAACTCTTGACTAGCACTGTGTAGTAAAAAGTATTGTCTTGTATTTTGATTATTTGTTATTAAATATTTTAAACCCTTTCAACTGTGGCTGTTTTTGTAGAGATAATTTAAGCTGTTTAGAGTACTTGCATGCCTTTGGTAAAATTGTACAAAGCCACTCTAATAGCTTTAGCCCTGGGCTATACTACCAATTGGATAATAATATTGCACAGTAATAATTGGACACTCTTTTAAGGGCCTTTGAGTAGCTGATAAATATTAGTGGGTGGTGGCAGCTGGTACTACCATATAATATGGGAAAAAGGGGCACAGCTGGAGAACCTGTGCCAGCCTTCCCCAGGAGTGTCTGTGTGGTTGTATAAACGTTTGCCAATGTGAGTGTGTGTGTGTGTGTGTGTGTGTGTGTGTGTGTGTGTGTGTGTGCGTGTGTGTGCGTGTGTGTGTGTGTGTGTGTGTGTGTGTGTGTGTGTGTGTGTGTGTGTGTGTGTGTGTGTGTGTGTGTGTGTGTGTGTCAGCTACTTGGGCAGAGACACGAAGCACTGGTTGGACAGAGGGGGTGCTGGAGGTTTTAGCTTGCTCACTAGGCTGGGATCTGGACCCTATAGCTGTGCCAGTGGGGAGTCTTATTGGGGACCTGGAGAGCAAGGGAGTGACCAGCCCCAGACTGACTGTGATCTCTGTGTGCTCTTAAGGGAAATTGCACTTTACTGTGTGTATTTGTTATCCTTTCCTCCTATATGAGGCACCCATCTCTGTTGTTAGTGGTGAGGATTGAGGCTCCTTGATTTATGGGCCAGGGCACAGGTGTCACATATTAATTGGTGGCAGTGGTGAGATATCCACACCACATAATTGGTTAGCAAATACTAATTGGCTTGTAGTGGTGTGGGTAGAGTGAATCCCTGTAGCTTGTGTACAGTGAGCTTTGAAAGTGTTTTGTACTCTAAATCAGCCATGCAGTGAATATTCAGAGTTCAGATCAGAATTGTTTTATTTCTTTTGTTAGCTTAGTTAGTCAGTGTGAGCAGGCAGCATTACAGCAGAGAAGTATGGAAAGCTGACAAGGAGCCAACTGGTGGAGATGTGCCAGGATAGGGGACTAGTGCATGGAAACCTGACTAAGCAGACCTGATTGCAGCCTTGGTTACAGCTGCATCAGAAAACAGCAACCAGGAGGGCAATCAGAATAGCAGTGGAGATATGATATACTCAGAGAATGGACAGTTCAACCTTTCTGCAGCGGATTTAAAAATCCATTTGGAGCTAAAGAGACTTGAGTTGGAGGCTAGGCGCTTGGCGATAGAAGTCGAGGAAAAGGAGCTGCAGAGGAGTCATGAGAGGGAAATGCTGACTCTTCACCAGAGTTATGGAGGTAATGGGGTTGGGAGTAACTGGACCCCAGAAGCACAAAAGGTCAGTAAATGTCTTCCACAGTTTAAAGAGGGGGATAATTTTGATAGTTTCATTCATATATTTGAGAGGGTATGCAAACAGTATGGTGTTGACCAAAGGCTATGGGTACGGTTCCTGACCCCCTTACTCCATGGTAAAGCTGTAACTGTTTTGTCAAAAATGTCTCACATTGCATGTTTTGAATATACTGCTATTAAAAATCACTTGTTAGAATTGTTTACGCTAACACCTGAAACGTATAGGAAAAAGTTTTGTGAGCATAGACGGAAGGTAGATGAAAGTGTGTGTGAATATGTTGTTGAACTGAGCACTTATTTCCATAAGTGGGTGAGTGGATGACAGGTCACCCCTTTGAATGGCTGGCAGACCTCTTGGTGAGGGAACAAGCCCTTAGCACTTTGCCTGAGGACATGAGGATCTGGTTAGCTGATAGACAATGTGCTACTTCAGATGAGTTGGGGAAGACGGGAGACCTATACCTGGCAAGCAGGGCAGCCCTGCACAGGAAAGGGACCCCCAGTACTGCTCATGGGTCTAAAGAAACCCATGGTTGGCAGCACAGACTGCACCAACAGAATCTGCCAGTAGCAGGGGAAGCCACTAGTCCAGGTACACATCCAAGAGCTAGGGTTAAATATTTTGAATGCAACCAGTGGGGCCATGTGACATACAGGTGTCCATGGAGGCAAGGTGGGGAACAAAAGGCGATGGAGCCAGTAAGTGGGAAAGACAAAATGCCAATAGTAGGTTGTCTTGGGACAACAAGGGTACCAAACTACCACCATGGGTTATATCCTATTGTAGTGAATGGCAAAGAAGCCATTTCCAAGAGAGACACAGTTTTTGATAAAACCATTTTAAAGCCTGCAATGGTTACAGAGGAGCACTACTTGCCTGGCAGTCTACTCCAGTCAAGGCTTTAGGAGGGATCCCATTCCAAATACCTTTGGCTAGGGTTCACCTTGATTGGGAGGGTGGAAAAGCAAGCCAACAAGTAGGTGTGTTTGTTGATATACCTGCAGATGTCCTGATAGGGAATGATTTTGATAGTGCAGTACCCTATGATTGTGCAGTTAAACCCAGTCAGGCTTGGAGACAAGCAGGTAAGTCTGGTAGCCTGGGGAAGACCCACACAGACTGCATACTTGCAGCCAGGACTGGTGAGGTGGTTACTTCAGGGAGAGAGCTACCCTGTAGCAGTGAGACTGAAGGCGGGCCACAGCTGCTTTGGGGTACTGATGGTCCCTTGGACAGAGTGACTGCAAAGGTAGAGGTGAGTAGTAGTACCCAGGCTGACAGTGAGGCACCACTGTCAGAGGATGTTAGACTTCATGTGGAAGGAGAGCTAGGAAGAGTTACAAGGATAGAGTTCAGACAGGCTCAGCTCTCAGACTCTACATTGCATGGCCTTAGGCAGGTAGCTAGGGAGGCACCTGATTCTCAAGGAAAGGGGGAATCTCTGTACTGGGACAAAGAGTTACTATACACAGAGTGGACCCCTGAGAGAGGGCTAGTAGGTGAGAGAGTACTGCAGTTGGTAGTGCCTAGAGCCTACCATCTGGCACTTCTAGCCATAGCCCATGATATTCCCTTTGCAGGTCATATGGGCATAAAATGTACAAAGAGGCATATTATGCAGAACTTGTATTGGCCTGGAATTTCCAGAGATGTAACATGGTACTGCAGTACCTGTGAGCAGTGCCAAAAGGTAGGCAAGGCAGGAGACAAGGTGAGAGCTCATTTGATGCCTTTGCCTGTGATTGAGGAGCCATTTCAGAGGGTAGCTATGGATATTGTGGGTCCTCTGAGTACTCCAAGTTCCACAGGGAAAAAGTATATCATAGTGGTAGTGGATTATGCTACATGATACCCTAAGGCAGTGGCTTTGTCCTCCATTGAGGCAGAGAAGGTGGCAAATGCTTTGTTAGAGATTTTCAGCAGGGTAGGTTTCCCAAAAAAAATACTGACTGACATAGATGCCAATTTCATGTCAGATCTGCTGGCTTGTCTGTGGAAGTCCTGTTGGTTGAAGCACAGGAAGACCACCCCCTACCATCCCCAGACCAATGGTCTTGTTGAGAGGTTAAACTTTTCAATCGTGTCCATGCTATGGGCATTTGCAGATCAGTTTAAGAGGGAGTGAGACAAATATTTGCCCTGTCTGTTGTTTGCTTACAGAGAAGTTCCCCATGAATCCACAGGTTTTTCACCCTTTGAGTTGCTGTATGGGCATAGGGTGAAGGGAACTCTAGATTTAATTTGTGATGAGTGGGAAGGTGAGTGCGAGTCTCACACAGAGTCTGTTGTGGCATACATCCTAAACCTCAGGACAAGGCTCAGGGAACTTATGGGCTTAGCCCAGGAGAACTTGGCAGAAGCCCAACAACAGAAAAAGGTGTGGTATGATAGGAATGCTTGAGCTAGAGAGTATGCTATGGGGCAGCAGTTAATAGTTCTCATTCCTGTCAGACACAACAAGCTGCAAGCAGCTTGGAAGGGACCCTACAAGGTGGTAAGAAAGGTAAGTAATGTTAACTACATAGTGGAAGTGCTAGGCAGAAGCCAGGGGTACAAATTGTACCATGTTAACATGATGAGACCTTCCCATGATAGGGAAGCTCTTGTGCTCAGCATTTGCAGTGGATTGCAGGAGGAATCTGAGGGAGATCTGGGGACTGATCTCCTCAGTGAGGCTTGGGCTGACACCTCAGTGGAAGGGGTAGCAATGTACCAGCAGCTATCTCCTACCCAGGTTCAAGAAATCCAAGCAGTGTTGCAGGAATTTGGGGACACGTTCACTGGGAAATCAGGGTGCACCCACCTGGGGCAGCACCAGGTGGATACAGGACCCCAAAGGCCTATTAGGCAGGCCCCTTATAGAGTGCCTGAGAGAGTCAAACAGACTCTGAGGGAGGAGGTACAGGAGATGTTGGAACTAGGGGTGATTCAAAAGTCCAACAGTCCCTGGGCCTCCCCAGTGGTGCTGGTGCCAAAGAAGGATGGCAGCACCAGGTTCTGTGTGGAGTACAGGAAATTAAATAATCACACAGAGTCAGATGCTTACCCCATGCCTAGGACAGATGAGGCCACAGAGCAGCTGGGTGGGGCTAAGTATCTTACAACTATCAATCTTACCAAGGGTTACTGGCAGGTGCCCTTGACTCCCAGTGCTAGAGAGAAGTCAGCCTTTGTGACTCCTTTTGGCTTGTATGAGTTCACAAAGATGCCCCTTGGAATGAAGAATGCCCCAGTGAATTTACAGAGGCTGGTAGATCATAACCTAGCAGGAGCAGGAGGGTTTGCCCTTGCTTACCTAGATGATATTGCCATCTACAGCCATTCCTGGCCAGAGTACCTTCAGCATGTCAGGGAGGTGCTGGGCAGACTACAGAGAGCAGGGTTGACCATTAAGCTGAACAAATATCAGGTGGGTATGGCAGAGGTCACCTACCTAGGACATAGAGTGGAGAGTGGTAAGATAAGGCCAGAACCTGCCAAAGTGGAAGCTATTCAGGCATGGCTGGCATATGTTACTAAAAAACAGGTGAGGGCATTTTTAGGGACAGCAGGGTACTACAGAAAGTTCGTACCCAGTTATAGTACCATAGCTGCTCCCCTCACAGATCTGATAAGAAAGAATAGGCCAGATGAGGTAGTGTGAACCCCAGCATGTGAGCAGGCATTCCATAAGCTAAAAGAAGCTTTAGGAGGACCCCTGTGTTAGCCAGTCCAGATTACAGCAAATAATTTGTTGTGCAGGTGGATGCTTTGGACCGTGGGGTGGGGGCTGTACTTAGCCAGATTTCTTCAGAGGGAGAAGAGCACCCAGTGGTTTATTTCAGTTGTAGGCTCCAACCCAGGGAGGAATGCTATGCAGCTGTAGAAAAGGAATGTCTAGCTATAGTGTGAGCACTGCAGAAACTTCAGCCTTATCAGTATGGAAGGAAATTCACTGTTATGACAGATCACAACCTCCTAACATGGTTAAACAGAGCCAGCCAGCAAAATGCCAAGTTGCTAGGATGCAGCCTGGGGTTGCAAGCATATGATATGTCAGTGCAGCACTGCAGTGGGATTAGCAATGCCAGTACAGATGGGCTCTCAAGACAGGGAATGGGGTAAGATATACTTAGATAGACCTAACCCACTCAAGCAGCATTTCTCAAGGGTCACTTGAAAAACTAGCTTGAGTTCTCCAAGGGGGAGATGTGTGGTGATAGGTGAAGGCTAGTGAAGATAGGTGAAACCTGCCAGCCTAGCCACATAGAATTTTGTAGATAATTCTGTCATTTGTAAATATTAATGTAAGCTACAGGCTTGTATGTAACAACAGTGCAGTCTGCTGTAAGGAAGCTAAGTCATGCATTTTATAACTGTCTTTGATCTTCAAAGTCAGGTCTGGCCTGTCTAGGTGAAGAAATTCTTGCTATTGTTTTAAGGCCAGAGTTAATGGCCAGAATTTGCATGCATAAATGTCCTTTATGGCTTTGTTTCCTGACCAGGTGTGAGTGTACTAAAGAATGTAACCTGTTAGCCTGGGAACCCCAAGAAAGTGTGAAGAATGAT
Organism: Protopterus annectens; assembly: GCF_019279795.1. Lineage (NCBI taxonomy): Eukaryota > Metazoa > Chordata > Ceratodontiformes > Protopteridae > Protopterus > Protopterus annectens. Next base: position 121,468,370 of record NC_056739.1, on the reverse strand, counting down.
GTAATGTGAACCACAAATGTGATTTTAAAAACAGAGAGAATCAGAGAGCATTAAGCATTTTTGTCTTGATCATCCAACTCACCAACACTGTCTTGCTCTATATGTAAGTTTATCTTAGATTTGTGTTTTTCTCTTAGAAATAGCTAGAAACTAGAAAGATTAGACTAAGTGTTTTTCTGTAATGTCAGAACTGTACTATTGAATTGTTTTAAGTATTTCTCTGTGATTGCTGAACTCTTGACTAGCACTGTGTAGTAAAAAGTATTGTCTTGTGCTTTGACTATTTGTTATTAAACATTTTTAAACCATTTCAACTGTGGCTGTTTTTGGAGAGATAATTTAAGCTCTTTAGAGTGCTTGCATGCCTTTGGTAAAATTGTACAAAGCCACTCTAATAGCTTTAGCCCTGGGCTATACTGCCAATTGGATAATAATATTGCACAGTAATAAATGGGCACCCTTTTAAGGGCCTTTGTGTAGTTGATAAATGTTAGTGGGTGGTGGCAGCTGGTACTACCGTATAGTCTCGGAAAAAGGGGCACAGCTGGAGAACCTGTGCCAGCCTTCCCCAGGAGTGTCTGTGTGGTTGTATAAACTCTTCTCACAGTTTGTGTGTGTGTGTGTGTGTGTGTGTGTGTGTGTGTGTGTGTGTGTGTGTGTGTGTGTGTGTGTGTGTGTGTGTGTGTGTGTGTGTGTGTCAGCTTCTTGGGCAGGGACACAAATCATTGGTTGGACAGAGAGGGTGATGGAGGTTTTAGCTTGCCCACTAGGCTGAGATCTGGACCCTATAGCTGTGCCAGTGCAGAGTCTTATTGAGGATCTGAAGGGCAAGGGAGCAAGCAGCCCCAGACTGACTGTGATCTGTGTGTGTGCTCTTAAGGGAAATTGCACTTTACTGTGTGTATTTGTTATTCTTTTCTCCTATATGAGATGCCCCTCATTGGTGTTAGTGGTGAGGATTGAGGCTCCTTGATTGCTGGGACAGGGCAGGGGCATCACAGTAGTATACTGTCTCAAAATTGACACATTGCATGTGATCACAATTTATGTGGTTTGTACCCAAGCTTATTAGCATTCCCCAGGTTTTTCTATTCTGAACTGCTTTCTTCAAGGAACTGACATATGACCTCTTATATATAGCAAGTAAATCCAGCATTTTATAAGGCTTTTGTTGTCACCATCTAGTACTATCTTAGGTTTTTTCTCAGGGACTGTTCAACCTGTAATGTCCAGAATATGTGTGTATTAGGTTCTCAGTATGTCAGTGTAATACTTGTATACATTTCACCAGAAAAAAATATATATAGATATAAACACTTTCCCACTGTAACTGCCATGCCTATAATGTCATACTTTCAAATGGCTAACACCAAGTAATCTAATTCAGATCTGTGCTAGACTGGAATGTCTGAGGGAAAAATGCAATCTTAAACTGAATACCCTGCTATTGGGTGAATGATTTGTAATGAAATCTCAAAGAAGGACAGAGGTATAGCCTTTTAATGAAGGGCCCAATGGCTTTAGTCATGTACTGTTTAATGTCACAGTCTATCATTTTGCAGTATACTTTGTTTTCATTAGTGGGTACTGTGGTGAAGTTTTGCTCAGTAATTTGAGTGCAGTAATAGTCTAAATACTGCTTCACCCAGTTGTCATTATATGTGAATTAAAAGTAAATTTATTTCTCATGAACAGAGAAGTATTCTTGTCACTGGACTTATGTCCCCATCCCCATTTATACTCATAGGCAACAAACTACATTACAAGAAGATAAAGGTGTGTGTGACTTACAACTAGAACAACCAGTTAAATGCATTTTGTATTTGAGGTTTTATTTATTTTATTTGTATGATCTCCATGTACTTTTTTCAGACTCAGGTCAGGAGCAGTGTCTCAGGGTCACACAGTTAGGCAATGGAGGCTCATGGAATCACACCCTACACCATTTGATCACAGGAAACAGCTCATTAACAGCTCCTTAATCATATAAGCCAATGGCCAGGCACTTATGCTATTATATTCTGAGAAATTTGCTATAATACTTTGCATGGTTACAGAGAAGAGGTCCTTTATTATGAGGTACCACCAACATTCTTATGTAGGAATTTGGATCCTCCAGATTATTTAAAAAATGTATATAAATGTTTTCATTTTTCAAGCTGACAAACTCAACATGTATCAGAATAATATTATGTGTTTGTGATTATGAAATGAGATTCAAAATACTCTTTTCTAAGGAAAGACAGTATTTTGGTCATTTGTATATGTTATAGCAAAATATACATATTTTACTTGCTCTGAGAGGCATGCTCCTATTTGAAACTCTTTTGTCTACTTTCTCTAATGTTTATGTGGAGAAACAACTTAGACCAATTCTAGTTACCTTCCCCAGGGCCATCAAAGATGCCAAACATTTTGTGGAGTATCTATGTATATGTTAAGAATCTGTAAATAAAACTGTCTTTCAGCTTTTCCCGGTTAGGGGTCGCCACAGTGGAACTCATAATATGGAAAATTCATCATTTGTCACATTTGATATTAAATCACATTTTACTGTTATATTGAATGAATATGGTATTGAGAATATTCATAGGGTTCTTTGTAAAAATAATCAAAATTCTACTAAACAGGTAAATTTATTATGTATACTATTTGAATTAATTCTTGAAAACAATGTCATCTTGATTGAAAATGAGTTTTATTTTCAAATCACGGGAGATGCGATGGGAACTGCCTGTGCCAACAGCTATGCAAATTTAGTACTAGCTATTTGGAAGATGTATTTGTGTTTGATTAAAATAGTAACCATTTTTCAACAATATTTCATGTTGTTTTGTGGATGATGTATTTTTCATATGGCATAATGGAGAAGATGCTTTAGAAATGTTTGTTCATTATTCACATAACACAACTAGTTTCTTGGAATTCTCTATGCTGAAATCATCTGTTAAATTACATTTTCTTCATGTCAATATTGAGAAAAGGGAGGATGGTAACTGTAGAATGTGTGTGTGCGTGTGTGTGCGTGTGTACGCATGTGTGTGCGTGTGTGTGCGTGTGTGCGTGTGTGTGCGTGTGTGTGCGTGTGTGTGTGTGTGTGTGTGTGTGTGTGTGTGTGTGTGTGTGTGTGTGTGTGTGTGTGTGTGTGTGTGTGTGTGTGTGTGTGTGTGTGTGTGTGTGTGTTGTACCTTTAAGAAGCATTTTAAGGACACCAAGTGTATACAAATAACAAGCACGTGCTAGCTGCAGGGCCAGTTTGACAGTACAGCCAGAGAGTGAGCATGTATGAGTGTAATAGCTAGTATATTTATAAGTTTATCGAAGTTAAAGTTATTAAGCCTCAATCTTGATGTGTTTGTACATAATAAACCTGCTTGAACAGAATCCATGAATGCTCATCTGTTTTATCCTGACTGGACGAGCGACAGTAACATAGCTGCTGGTGTTTCCAGGAATCTAGAAAGAATGTTTTCCTGCATAGCACAGGTATGCATCCAAGACATATTTATAAAAATATAGTGAAAGGACAGATACTGAGAAAAGCTAGGCTTGCTGGTGAAGGAATGCACTTGAAGAAGCTTTGTGCAAATTAAAATCTGAATTTATAGCTAGGGGCTATGAAAATAGAGAAGTCAATGAAATTATGAAAAAACAGAATAATGATACCAAGGTGTTGGGATGAACAAAGGCTGTAACTGTAAAAAGTCATTCACTGAGAGCCAATATCTTCCTTAAAACCTCACTTTATTCTACCAACAGGAACAGTGGTAAGTGCTTTCACCCTGATAGGGCTTCTTCAAACCATATACAAACAAGCACAGCTATACATCATTATAAATAGAAAAAGGTGCCAAAAAACACTCTGTTAATTAAAGTGATAACTTACTACGTATATCATAAATAACACATTCAGCATGCAGGGCGTTCTATGTTGGAAAAACGGACAGAAGGCTAAGGGATAGAATTAGGGAACATCTTTATCAAATTTGGATCAGATCCACTGTTAACGCTCTATCTAGACACATCAGTTGTACTGATAATACTTATGAATTTAGTTTCAGAGTTATGGAAGTTATCCCCTGTAGTTTTAGAGGAGGGGATATAAGGAATAGAAGTGAGACGGAATAAGTGAAGTGGATTATGAGGTTGAGGGCTGACACCATCCCTGGTTTGAATGACAAGATGCCACTGAAGCCCTTTCTCAGATCCGGAGGGTGAGATATCAGTGTCATTTTCTTTCTTTCTTGCTCTTTCCTCTTTCTCTTCTGCCCTTTTTATAGTATCCCTAGGCACTGGGTTCACATACAAGAGAATATGTTTATACTTTTATTGACATGTATCAACATGATGAACTTTTTTTGGGGGGGGGTTATGAGACATCGGTGAAGTTTTAATACTGTTTTTAATGAACTGATATATCGATTTGTGAATGTGTTATTTATGATATATATAGTAAGTTGTCACTTTAATTAACAGAGTGTTTTTTGGCACCTTTTTCTGTTTATAATGATGTATAGCTGTGCTTGTTTGTATATGGTCTGAAGAAGCCCTATCAGGGTGAAAGCGCTTACCACTGTTCCTGTTGTTCGAATAAAGTGAGGTTTTAAGGAAGATATTGGCTCTCAGTGAATGGCTTTTTACAGTTACAGCCTTTGTTGATCCCGACACCTTGGTATCATTATTCTGTTTGTTACTGGACTGTGTTTGGTGTGCACCCCTTGGGTAACAATAACCTAATGAAATTATGAAAGTTGTAATATCTGAAAGAACAACAGGAGCAGCCCCCTTTCTTTTGGCTCATGTAGGTCAGATGTACACCGTAGTAAGGAAATAACTGTTTCAATGAGGCTCATAGTACCCATGATGTTCTCTAGTAATGTTAACATAGTATATGATATAATAAAGAAAAAGTGGGAAATTCTGACCCGTAATGAACTATGTAATTTTATATAGACTACATTGTCCGTTACAAACAGTAATACCTACACTATCCTCTCTGTACCTGCAATATCTTCTAAATATCTTCACATATTTGACTTCTGCTCAGTACCAACCTCCACCATTAAAAAGTCCTACATAACTAAAAACAACTACCTTAGCTTCTAACCAAATCCCTTAGATGACTTAAAAATAGCTGCAGATGCAATTTATTTTCCTGTCTCTACATTAATAAATAGATCAATATCCAAAAAATACATTCCTTCCATCTGGAAAAAATCCATTATTATATCTTTACACAAAGGTGGCTCGTCTACTGAGTTTAATAACTACAAGCCCATTGCAATCTTCTCCCCCATTAAAAATACTTATAAAATGTATTCGTGCTCAGCTTCTGCATCACCTAAATTCAAATTAACTGCTCTCGAAAACACAGCATGGTTTCAGACCCCACCACATCACAACAATGGCCCTCCTTCACTTCACCAACACTACAAACCAGCATAGGAACAATGGTACCTAGTTTCAACTGTGTTCCTGGACTTATGCAAAGCATCTTTCAACACTGTATCACGCCAACATACTTGCTGTACCCTTTTTCTGTAGGTCTCTTTCAATCCTCCTTTAAATGACTCCTTAGTTATCTATCTAGAAGGCAACAAGCTGTAAAATGGCAACAGCACCTATCTTCCTCTCTTCCAGTTACCATAGGTTTCCTTCAGGGCTCTGTACTAACACCCTTTCTTTTTAATATTTTTATAAACAAGCTTCTCACTGCTATACACCAAGCGAATATAGTGCAATACACAGGTGATTTGACTTTAATATGAACAGCTTCCACAATATCCAGACTACAAGAAATCATTCAAATTTCTTTCTCTTCAGTCAAAACCTGGTTGAAAAATTTAAACGTACTCCTTAATGCCAATAAAACAAAACTGATGCTATTCACCCCAAAACATTATCTACATCAAAAACAATCTTTCTTGATTACATCGGCAAATAATACTAAAATTGAGGTAGTACCACAGTTACTAGGCATTGTAATGGATGACAATCTTAAATGTGAGCAACGTATTCTTCAAACAAGTAAAACGACTAACCAGAAACTTAGCTCCCTTTACAAAGCTAAGCTCTTTACCAAAACCCGAACGGCTCCCATTACAACAAAGTAGCTCAGCTTGCTACCAACACTGCACACCGAGCTCACCACTGCCAAGTCTGAATACTGTACCCTGCTCTCTAAGGCATAAGCTGTTACCTCTGTCTTCCTACACACTACTAATACCTCTCTTTCTACATCATTTTATAACTTACTTTATTATGTATCTGGAACTCTTTACAAACCTTTCTTTACTGAATGTAAGAACATTAAACGTCTTCACGTTTCCCTTCTGCAGGATCAGTCCAGTTACTTCCTACAAGATTTTGCAGCTGTAGCAACTGTATCGACTTAAAATTGTTATGCAAAAACTTTACAGTATATACCAGTCTTGGAATTATGTTTGCTATTTTTCATGAGAAGTGTAACTGTTTTTCTGAGAATTGTCTGAAATTCACTTGTTAATATAAATGCACTCTGATGGAGCTTTTCTCCCCAGGCCTCTGCTGAAAATGGATTCTGCCCACTCGGACTTTCCTGGTCAGTAAAGACAAATAAATTGTGTTGTGTCAATAAAAGTGGATTTTATTAAGAACACTTCTACAGTGTTGTTCCTTGAACTCATTTGTATATGTTACAGCAAAATATGCATGTTTTACATGCTCTAAGAGGCATGTTCATATTTGAAAATCTTTCTCTTGTCTACTTTCTCTAAAAGGTATTAAGCTATACAAAAGAATGCGAAAGTAAAATTTTCATGGGGTCGTACTCTGTAATTTCATTACGAATGTGCTGAAGCAGTTAAGAGATATTGCCATTTCAAGTTAGGGTGGAATTCAAGTCAGAATGGCTTTTGTAAATAGTCAGTGACTGAGTGTTATTAAACTGTATGGCATTGCAAGAAAAACAAACACTGCTGCTTTCATCTGGTGTTTCAATATGTCTTACACACACAACCCCCCTCCCAGAAAAACTTAAAGACTTAAAATTTCGTTGATGAGCTCAGTCACAATAATTTCCAAAAATCATGAAACCTAGGTAGTTTTCCAATGCAACAAGCTTTGGACTGTGATGAATAAAGGCTTGTTGCTTTGGATTGTGACGAATAAAGTCTTGTTGCTTTGGTCTGTGACAAATAAAGGTTTGTTGCTTTGGACTGTTATGAATAAAGTCTTGTTGCTTTGGAACACTACCTGGGTTTCATGATTTTTGGAAATTATTGTGACTGAGCTCATCAACGAAGTTTTAAGTCTACTAGTTTTTCTGTTTTTTATTTGTTCTTCAACACTCGTGTTGGTGAGATTGGAACTAGACAAATTACTGTGCTTGTTCATTTTTTTAAATATGTCTTACACACTGACATAGTCACTGTTTTATGCTTCTGTCATATATGCAGCCAGGTTTCTGACATCCATCTTTCTGTAATTCATCTTATGACATTAGGGATTTAGCAGTGCTCTTTTTCAACCACTGTGGTTTGAATAAAAAGACGATTAACTAAGCTCTCATACTATGCTCATTGTCTGCTCTGTGCATTAACTTTGCCTGTTTTTTGTGTTTATTATATTGATTGCTTTAACTGTTTGTAGCTCCATTTGCTATGCGACCCAAATTATACTTTAAAAAGTGCCAGTTTGGGCTTGTCTACTTGTAAGAATAATGAACAGTAAGTAAATAAAATAAATCTAGATTAGGACAGAATCCCTGTGAGAATGAAATGTCTGTTTCTTGATGATGGTATTATCAGATGGAAATTGTGGGAACTGTGTGTCCCCTAAACCAGCCCCTCTATGCATTGCAGCTGTAATTTGTGGATGCTGTTTAGAAGTGGGATCTAAGCCTAAACCAACAACCATATTTATACCTTCTGCAAATGATTTTGTCACCATGTGACACCTTTTTACATCCCTCAAGCTTCCTAGTTTATTTCACTGGAGTCCCTGGTGGAAAATTAAGAAATATAAATGTGAAACTCTTATTAAATTATTCTCCATGAAAATATATGCTGGTATGCTGGAAAAGGAGTGACCATCTCTAAAGATGATCATGCAATCAGAATATAACATATTTTTTATATTGTCACTAGGAAATTATTGTATTGCATAAATGGAAGGTAATATAGTGTGAGGTCCTAGCGTCCAGCACTTTTGCTCTATGTGTATGTCTGTAGATATTACCTTGTAAATTTTGCCTGCAAAGGTTCTATTGCCTTTTTGCAGGCTGTCATGCGGATGCCAAATAACTGAAGTTGGTCTAAGAGAAGTAAGTAATTCAAAGTGTCAAAGACACAAACAAACATTGCATCTGTAAGTTTCCCCTTTGTCTGGAGTGGGAGATGGATTTTTATGTGTATTAGTGTCCTGATTGCGAAGGGATGGCCACGGTGGTGCAACGGTTAACGTTGCTGCCTCACAGCAAGAGGTTCTCCGGTTCGATCCTCAGCAGGGGTGCCTTCTGTGCGGAGTCTGCATGTCCTCCCTGTGGTTGCTTGGGTTTCCTCCGGGTGCTTCGGTTTCCTCCCACATCCCAAAGACATGCTGTAGGTGGATTGGACACACTAAATAGGACCTAGGTGTGAGTGTGTGCATGTGTGTGCCTTCTGTGGAAGGTTGGGTGCTGGGCTGGCAACTCAACACCGTAAAACTCCACTGCCAATCATGAGCAGACAGTGATCCTCTGTGGCGACCCCTAACCGGGAAAAGCTGAAAGAAGTAGGAGAAGAAGTGTCCTGATTGTGAAGGAGCAGGACAGATTTAGAAATTCTGTGATGAAGGTTGATTGCATGCATAGATGTAGATAAAGAAAAAAACAAGAGTTACGTTTGGAAAGACTTGATTCATAGTCTGATAAAACAGAATATATGACTCATTCTACCTGGAATCGCCGGTTGAGTACATTCTGTACATTTCTTTTGCCTACACATGATTTTTATATACATATTATTCTGAGAAAGTTTCTCTAATATTTCATTTGGTTGCAGAACTACATTCCTGTGAAGAAAGGCACACTTAGCTAATGTAGAAGTGGGCAGTAGGTATGTATCTTTTACACATGGTTATTTATTTTTTACATATCCCTCTAGCTTGTTGCTGTTCTCATATTGTGCCCTAGGGAAAAAGAACCCAGAGCTGTCACTTGTAAGCATATAAATGTCATAAAATCAGAAACTATTACAACAAAAAGTGCCATGCAAACATCTAAAATGCATCATTGTAAACACACCTAATACATTCATATTCAACAAATGTAAGTGCTTCTTTATATTAAGTTATTTTACTAAAAATACCAATGTTTTGATTCCTACTTTACTTGTACATTTTTGTATCTTACATGCAAAAACAATTTTGCATTGTCTGCATTCCGCTGCTTTTAAGTTATGCAGTCTTTCATGTTGCATTTTATTAAATTTAATAGGGCAACCTTTTAATAAAGGGGATAAGACTTTACTTTAGTCATATAATAAACAATGAGGGTTATAATATTAAATATTACCCATGATCCTCAATGTAGCATAACTGAGAGGCTTGCTTAAGAACACTTCAGTTTGAATAAAGCAGACAATAGGAATAAAGCAAATATAGTACAGAGAAAACAGTATGTATTTTCCCAGCATTGTTCTAACTTCTGTAAGCAAAGATCTCTTTTTAACAGCAAATAAAGGATACTTTTAGACATCTGAAATGTATGTTTATAAAATGTTAGGAATGGATCTGTGCTCCTAGATATTTTGGTTCAGATGTCAAAGAAACAGCTTGGCCATCTTTACAAATAAGATTCCTTACACTAGGTAGATCAAAAAATACCACTGCCTGAATTTTGGAGGGATCCTGAAGCAAACCTTTTATTACCCAAGATTTCCCCCACTGAAATATTTCCTGCTACTGGGAAGCATGAGACCCCATTATAAAGTGTATCTGCGTTAATAACCCTCTTCAATTTCATTATCTGTAAAATAGTTGTTACTGCCATCAGAGTAAGGGCCTTAAGTACTGAGCCCTCTAGTACCCAAATGTACCACAGTAACAATCACAGCTGAAGAGAAGGACAGAACCTGTAAACTGCAATAATGTCAGGTCAGAGCACAGAAGCACAAGTATCCCTCCCATGCCTGCAAGAGAGCTTCATAGCATGTACAACGTGCACACCCTACTCAGGTCTACAAATGACGCCATTTGTTTTGTAATGATCTGTATGACTATGTGTATTTGTTAATTATAATTTCTTAAGACAAAAGAAAATAAAAGAATGTCAATGCTGAACAGTGGAAAAAATACGACTGAATATGAAAACTGTATTCACATATGTAACATTTTCTGAATGAAATATTTTTTTTTCCTAATAGTTGATTTTGTTGATTATTTCTTTTAGAACACTGATCTATTTTTGAGGAACATTTAAGTTTTATATAGCTTGTAGTAAATTTTACCAGTGCACCAGATAGGGGGGGAAATCAGATTCAAGGAGTTGCAGAGAACAGTGGAGTGGTGGAGGAAATGTAATATTGCTCTGGGGACAGACGTTTACATGGTTAAAACTCTTGTTGGGAGAGTGCTGCTGGTGTACATACGTTGCCAGAATTTCATGCAGTACAAATGATGATGTTTTCAGAGTTATTTGTAGATCTACGTTAAATCCAGAAGGCAGTGGTATTTTATTCAGAAATGAGAAGGAAAGGGGGCAGACATGGTACAATGTAGTTTTACTGCCGCTGCCAAGTACCCCTTTTCAGAGTCCTCTCACCTCCTGCTTGTCTAATCTTGTCTCATATCATTCTCATCTTTCTCTCTCTTTTCACCCAAGCTATTTCCTCTCTAACAAAAAAAATAATAAACTTCAATTTTGATATACGTCAACGTGTAAATCCATTTGTGCTAAACTATTTCTCCATGTAAATCATTATACTGTACGTTGCTGTAATTTGATATCATCTGTATTTGTGGTGTTTACTTATTCTGCAACATGCGTTATTATTTTTATCTAATGTTACTGATATACTATCATATATATTTTCTGGAGCTTTTCTCCCCAGGACTCCACTGAAAATGGGCTCCTGACCCAGTCAGACATTTACCTGGTAATCAAATATAAAATAAATAAATAAATAAAATGTATTTTCTATTGGGTTACTACATTTCCTGAACAGTGACTGATGTAGAGGACACAATGATGTCTGGAAAATATGGATAACAAATGTATGCATATATTACAAATAAACCTGAGAAGAGCAAAGAGCAGAAACAGCAAACATGAGTCAGGAAACAAAAGGGATTTTTTAAGGAGGTGAATAAATGGAAGATGAAATATGACAGAGTTGTTAAGAAAATATATGAAAGTATATAGTTGAGTTATGTTATAAAATAAACAGCAAAAAAAAAGTGCCCATGGGGGGATAAAGGCAAACTACACAAACAAACAGCCTATTGAACCTGGTTTCCTTATTTGAGATTGTCACTAAGGCCCTGGTTGAGGGAAAGTCAGTACATACAGTTTACCTTGACTTAGCAAAGGCCTTTGACACAATCCCCCACTCGGGCATAATTGAAAAGCTAACACCGGCAGCAGATCTGGCACTAGTGGTGTCCCCCAGGGATCTGTCCTGGGATCCCTACTGTTTGGCATCTAGTTCTCAGAAGTCCAGGCAAAGACAAAGGGCCCATGGCTGACCAAGTTTGCAGATGACTGTAAGTTGGGTGCTGCCATTGACTCCCCAGATGATGATAACATACTGCAAGACGGTCTCACAGTTAGAAATAACAGGTGCCAAAATCATGGCCTTAAGTTAAATGTAAATAAATGTATTATCATACGATTCAGCAAAAACACAGCCCCTGCTGATTACCACATCAATGGCAACCCCCTAAGCACATAACCTGTGGTGAGAGATCTGGGTACTCAGGTTGTCAACAATCTCACATTCGACCATCATATGGCACGGGGTGGTCAGAAAATACTTTTTCTTGGTTCATCTCATAAGTAAAGGGATTGCATCCAGAAAAAAGGTGGTTATTACCTCTCTGTACTCCTCCCTTATTAGATAATTGAGTATAATGCCCCATTTGGTATGTACCTCTCCAAACACCTACACCAACTGGAAAGGTCGCAGAAATACCTTACAAAGAGAATACATGGCCTCCAACACCTGTCTTATGTGGACAGGCTTAAATCAGTATCACTCTACGGCATCATACGAATTGCTCAGAGGTGATCTGTGTCTCGCCTACAAGGCAATATCAGACCCTGCCCTACTAGAGATGCTCCATATGTGTAAGTTTAACTCCTCGCACATTACCCAGTCAAAAGGCCTAAATCTAATATGTAACACCAACAAAATCTGCTGGAGAGACAGGTTTGTCACCCAGAGGCTGCCCCGTCTCTGGAATAGACTTGCAATACATGTCAAACAGAGTATGTCGTTGACTGTCTTCAAGTGCAACATTGATAAGTGTATGGGAAACCACAAATTTGTCCCAGAGGTTCCACCTTTGTCCCTCATTGACAGGGGGCAACAGGTGCTGACTGAGGTTTCTTTTTTGGGGATAAACCCTTGGCTAGGCTTGTAAGGGCCCCAGGGCTATTAGCCTAGTAACTTTCTATGATCCTAAGATAAATAATAGAAGGAAAATGATAATAAAAGAACATTAGTCTGTGGAGCTTTGAGAAGAGATGTAGGAAGCTACTAGTGAAGAGCAAAATGAAATATAAAGTGGAGAAAGAAAGAAAGAAAAGGTAATGTAAATCAGGGGTCTATATTATTAGCTCAAAAGCTAATTCTGTCAAATGCAAATCCATTGTCACATATCCAGCGAACTGTATCTTTAGCGAAACACTACTTCATCAAAAGTGACATAATCAAAATATTATTGTTGGCCAACACCTTGTCACTGCTATGAAGTAACAACACTAACAACAGCTCATTACTAAACTTATGAAAACGTCCTCATCTGCTGTTCCACAATTATTGCACAAAACATGCAACCTTAATAAAAAAACTTATTAAACAAAAAAAAAAACACTGAAGCGTTTATGCAGGGGGCAAGCTCCCCTGCATCCCACCTCCCCGCTACTTAAATATACCAACTCCGAGATCGCAGAACACTGAAGTAAATGGAAATCTCCCCTTACAGAGATTTCCGTTTAAACGTTCAATGTTGTGCGCTTTCGGTGATAGCTCGGGCCAACAAAAACTTTTCGATGCACTGCTTTTCGATGGAAGTCATGCTCGACATTTCTGTCATTCAACATTTATGTGTCAATAGACTTGCAATCAATGGTATTAGCTTTCGAGCTAATAATATAGACCCGTAAATGGGTGCTGTGGTTAAGCGGAATCAATGTACTGTCTCCTTTCAATGAAGAGTAAAAGTTTTAAGGTAGTGTAAGGAAATATTAGCAATAAAACCTGGAGAATGTGCAATGATGGAAAACATTAAAGGTAAAAAATGATAAATGGATTTTAATATGTCGGTGGCACATCTGGTCAAGAAGATGTAAAGCAATGCTGTCTAAAAAGAATTAGGAATGAAGCTGTAATAAGTGAAGTGATCAAATTTGTGAGTAGTTGAGTTTGGTTTTAAAAGGTAACAGTAATGCTCATGTATTTGTTCCTGCTGTTTTTCATATGTGCAGTGAGACCTTTAATATCTATCTGAGCTATCATCAGCTTAGGCAAATGGGCCCTCAGTTGTGTGTTATTCATCTGAAGGATGGAATCTGAGACATTCAACACTGTATGACATCACTAGAACATGAAACCAAGCGTTTGACACTGCTCCTCTCTGTCTGGCTTTGTTAAAGTGACTGGAGTTAATAAAGAATGTAACTATGCAAATATAATATATGTATCCACATTTTATTAAAGCTGAGCAGTTTGAATTATTCTTTGCGTTTATTTATTTCATTTATTCAGTAGGTAGCTGAGCTAACCTAAAACACACCATTTTCATTCATGAGCCACAATGAAGCATGAAGAATAGTAAAAGTAGAAACAAACAGCAGTGAACACATGTTTTAGGAAGGAACAGTACCTTAAATCCAGTCCAGGGCAAACAGACATCCATAATTAAAATACAAACCATCATGTCCACCATCAACAGGACAATGTCATTAACACTGCAGTTTCACAGTTTTTCCTCCCCTGATCTGCCGGATTGGTATTTGTGTTAAAGAAGGAGGTTGACTCTGTAGTCTGGTGGTATATTTGTAGTTTTCATCTCTGAGGTGCTTCTTTAGAGCAGCTGAGAGGGTAAGAAAGGGCATGTAGTGATATAAGAGATGGTATTCCAGGTTCTGGCTGCATGATGGAGTAGGCCTTTCTGGCTGCATGATGGAGTAGGCCTTTGTTATTCTGGGATCTGGCTGCATGATGGAGTAAGCCTTTGTTATTCCAGAATCTGGCTGCATGATAGAGTAGGCCTTTGTTATTCCAGGATCTGGCTGCATGATGGAGTAAGCCTTTGTTTTTCCAGGATCTGGCTGCATGATGGAGTAGGCCTTTGTTATTCCAGGATCTGGCTGCATGATGGAGTAAGCCTTTGTTATTCCAGGATCAGGCTGCATGATGGAGTAAATCTTGTTGAACATAACTCTAAGCCGGTCACGAGCGGTGCCCCACAGGGCTCAGTCCTGGGCCCCCTCTTGTTCAGCATTTATTTTTCTGAAGTGCAGGCAAACATAGGGGGATTGTGGCTGACAAAATTTGCAGATGACTGCAAAATGGGCACCATAATTGACACTCCATCAGACACAGACATCCTCCAGAGAGGTCTCATAGAAATGGATAACTGGTGCCAGAGACATGGCCTTAAGCTAAATGCCAAAAAATGTATAGTCATACCCTTTGGGAAAAACAAGGTAACCCCTAATTACCACATAGGTGGTAATCCATTAAACACGGAAGAAGTTATCAGGGACCTGGGGACCCAAGTTGACAGTAACCTCTCTTTTGACACTCACATTGCCAAAGTGGTTAGGAAGACCTTCTACATTGCCCACCTGATCATGAAGGGATTCACATCCAGATCAGAAGAGGTCATTGTACCCCTGTACTCTTCACTTATCAGACCAATGATTGAGTACAATGCCCCATTCGGAATGTACCTTACCCGACACCTGCAGCAGTTGGAAAGACCCCAAAAGTTCCTCACCAAAAGGATAAAGGGGCTCAAACATATGTCATACGATGCCCGACTGAAGAAACTCCAGCTTTGTTCAGTCGCATACCGTCTGCTCAGAGGTGATCTGTGCCTGACATACAAGGCCATGTCCAACCCGGAATTAAGGGACATGCTCCACCTCAAAAAATCCAAATCCACCAGAGCCACGACAGCAAGAGACTTAAACCTCAACACGGATATAAATAGGACGTGCTGGAGGGACAGATTCATCACCCAGAGACTCCCTACACTATGGAACAGAATCCCAGTCCATGTGAGGCAGAGCCCCTCACTGACTCTGTTCAAGAGAAATCTTGACGAGTGGATGGGAGATCGTAGGTTTACCCCGGGAATCATCTCTGTGTCACTGCTGGACAGAGGCACAGCAAACTAATGGGTATAGTATTCTCATCCTAAGGGGTGGTGAAAGCCACACACACTCTGGCTAGGCTTATAAATGCCCTAGGGCAGATAGCCTAGTATGAACCTATGAACCTATGAACCTATGTGTGATGGAGATTGACAGTGATAGTACAGAGAATACCAAACAGCATGCAAACCCTGGGGAAAGCATGTACAGGAATGAAGTGTAGGCAAATGAAAGGTAGTAACCTTACTAATCATGAAGCAGGTGATTAGACCTCAGCTTTCTGTTATAGGTAACAAGTGAACCCTACAGACAGTAAGGCAGTGTCCTTGTAATGTGGAGATTTACTGACTTTGTTCAGGTGAAGGTGTTATTAAGGAATGAAATGGTTACAGCAAGCAGGGATTTTACAGTGGGCACACCACTGTCAAGAATAGTTCTGTCTCCATGGAAGGAAAATGTGTGAAAATGATGACTGACCACCATACCTCTCATCCTCTTAGTGCTAGAAATCTGGACAAAGCCAAAAATAATGGGTGGTCAAAGGCCCAAAAATAGGGGCAGGTTTTAAATATTCCTTATAAACTTAGAAAATTGTTAGAATAGCAGGTTTTGTATTATCATGTATTTTCTGAAGGATATGAAGTCTGAAATTCAAATATCTGTCATTATTTAGTGTATTTAATGACTTCAATCCTCAATGATTTGACAAAAAATGCAAATTTTATGAGAAACAGACTAAAAATATGAGGCAAAAATCTGGACATTTTGCAAAAACATAGAGAGTTGAGACATATGCTGCCAGTGCAGTCAAGTAATTTACTGTAGAAGTAATACAAGTAAAGAATGTCAGTACAGTCATAGCATGTTAACGCACAAATAAAACTAGTGATTTAGTGCCAGTGCAGTCATAACATCTTTACGCACAAGTAAAACTAATGATTTAGTGTCAGTGCAGTCATAACATCTTAACGCACAAGTAAAACTAGTGACTTAGTGCCAGTACAGCCATAGCATCTTAACACACAAGTAAAACTAGTGATTTAGTGCCAGTACAGTCATAACATCCTAACGCACAAGTACAACTAGTGATTTAGTGCCAGTACAGTCATAACATCTTAACGCACAAGTAAAACTAGTGATTTAGTGCCAGTACAGTCATAACAATTTAACACACAAGTAAAGCTAGTGATTTATTGATAATTTTGCTAATGCAGTCAAAACACAAGTGGTGATGTCACACTACCAGGGCACTGGAAAATACTGCCAGTGAGGAGATAGTGATACACCTTGGTAATCACGGCAGGGCAGTCATCATCATCATCATCATCATCATCATCATCACACAAGGTCAACAGTAAAACTGCTACTGCTGCAAATGCTACCAGTACAACAGTACTGCCATCAGAGACTGCTATCCTATAGATCTGTTATGTCTGGTCAAAATGCATGAGCTTTAAACACAAGAACTCATGCAGATCTGTACCTAGAGTACACAAAACCTCTAAAGATCAGCAGTCTGTACATCTGTACCTAGAGTACATAAAACCTCTAAAGATCAGCAGTCTGCACATCTGTACCTAGAGTACATAAAACCTCTAAAGATCAGCAGTCTGCACATCTGTACCTAGAGTACATAAAACCTCTAAAGATCAGCAGTCTGCACATCTGTACCTAGAGTACATAAAACCTCTAAAGATCAGCAGTCTGCACATCTGTACCTAGAGTACACAAAACCTCTAAAGATCAGATCAGTACCGAGAGTACATAAAACCTCTAAAGATCAGCAGTCTGCACATCTGTACCGAGAGTACACAAAACCTCTAAAGATCAGCAGTCTGCACATCTGTACCTAGAGTACACAAAACCTCTAAAGATCAGCAGTCTGCACATCTGTACCAAGAGTACACAAAGCCTCTAAAGATCAGCAGTCTGCACATCTGTACCTAGAGTACACAAAACCTCTAAAGATCAGCAGTCTGCACATCTGTACCTAGAGTACACGAAACCTCTAAAGATCAGCAGTCTGCACATCTGTACCAAGAGTACACAAAACCTCTAAAGATCAGCAGTCTGCACATCTGTACCTAGAGTACACGAAACCTCTAAAGATCAGCAGTCTGCACATCTGTACCTAGAGTACACAAAACCTCTAAAGATCAGCAGTCTGCACATCTGTACCTAGAGTACACGAAACCTGTAAAGATCAGCAGTCTGCACATCTGTACCTAGAGTACACGAAACCTGTAAAGATCAGCAGTCTGCACATCTGTACCTAGAGTACACTAAACCTCTAAAGATCAGCAGTCTGCACATCTGTACCTAGAGTACACGAAACCTCTAAAGATCAGCAGTCTGCACATCTGTACCTAGAGTACAGGAAACCTGTAAAGATCAGCAGTCTGCACATCTGTACCTAGAGTACACGAAACCTGTAAAGATCAGCAGTCTGCACATCTGTACCTAGAGTACACTAAACCTCTAAAGATCAGCAGTCTGCACATCTGTACCTAGAGTACACGAAACCTCTAAAGATCAGCAGTCTGCACATCTGTACCTAGAGTACAGGAAACCTGTAAAGATCAGCAGTCTGCACATCTGTACCTAAAGTACACGAAACCTGTAAAGATCAGCAGTCTGCACATCTGTACCTAGAGTACATGAAACCTGTAAAGATCAGCAGTCTGCACATCTGTACCTAGAGTACACGAAACCTGTAAAGATCAGCAGTCTGCACATCTGTACCTAGAGTACACGAAACCTCTAAAGATCAGCAGTCTGCACATCTGTACCTAGAGTACACGAAACCTCTAAAGATCAGCAGTCTGCACATCTGTACCTAAAGTACACGAAACCTGTAAAGATCAGCAGTCTGCACATCTGTACCTAGAGTACACGAAACCTGTAAAGATCAGCAGTCTGCACATCTGTACCTAGAGTACAGGAAACCTGTAAAGATCAGCAGTCTGCACATCTGTACCTAAAGTACACGAAACCTGTAAAGATCAGCAGTCTGCACATCTGTACCTAGAGTACACGAAACCTGTAAAGATCAGCAGTCTGAACATATGTACCTAGAGTGCACGAAACCTGTAAAGATCAGCAGACTGCACATCTGTACCTAGAGTGCACGAAACCTGTAAAGATCAGCAGTTTGCACATCTGTACCTAGAGTACACGAAACCTCTAAAGATCAGCAGTCTGCACAGCTGTACCTAGAGTACACAAAACCTGTAAAGATCAGCAGTCTGCACATCTGTACCTAGAGTACACGAAACCTGTAAAGATCAGCAGTCTGCACATCTGTACCTAGAGTACACGAAACCTCTAAAGATCAGCAGTCTGCACATCTGTTCATAGAGTACACGAAACCTCTAAAGATCAGCAGTCTGCACATCTGTCCCTAGAGTACACGAAACCTCTAAAGATCAGCAGTCTGCACATCTGTCCCTAGAGTACACGAAACCTCTAAAGATCAGCAGTCTGCACATCTGTCCCTAGAGTACATGAAACTTCTAAAGATCAGCAGTCTGCACATCTGTCCCTAGAGTACACAAAACCTCTAAAGATCAGCAGTCTGCACATCTGTCCCTAGAGTACACGAAACTTCTAAAGATCAGCAGTCTGGACATCTGTCCCTAGAGTACACAGAACCTTTAAAGATCAGCAGTCTGCACATCTGTCCCTAGAGTACATAGAACCTCTAAAGATCAGCAGTCTGCACATCTGTCCCTAGAGTACACAGAACCTCTAAAGATCAGCAGTCTGCACATCTGTCCCTAGAGTACACAGAACCTCTAAAGATCAGCAGTCTGCACTTCTTTCCCTAGAGTACACAGAACTTCTAAAGATCATCAGTCTGCACATCTGTCCCTAGAGTAAACAGAACCTCTAAAGATCAGCAGTCTGCACATCTGTCCCAAGAGTACACAGAACCTCTAAAGATCAGCAGTCTGCACATCTGTCCCGAGAGTACAAAGAACCTATAAAGATCAGCAGTCTGCCCATCTGTACAGAGAGTACACAGAACCTCTAAAGATCAACAGCCTGCACATCTGTACCGAGAGTACACAGAACCTCTAAAGATCAGCAGTCTGCACATCTGTACCGAGAGTACACAAAACCTCCAAAGATCAGCAGTCTGCACATCTGTACCTAGAGTACACAAAGCCTCTAAAGATCAGCAGTCTGCACATCTGTACCTAGAGTACACAAAACCTCTAAAGATCAGCAGTCTGCACATCTGTACCTAGAGTACACAAAACCTCTAAAGATCAGCAGTCTGCACATCTGTACCTAGAGTACACAAAACCTCTAAAGATTAGCAGTCTGCACATCTGTACGTAGAGTACACAAAACCTCTAAAGATCAGCAGTCTGCACATCTGTACATAGAGTACACAAAACCTCTAAAGATCAGCAGTCTGCACATCTGTACGTAGAGTACACAAAACCTCTAAAGATCAGCAGTCTGCACATCTGTACCTACAGTACACAAAACCTGTAACGATCAGCAGTCTGCACATATGTACCTAGAGTACACACAACCTCTGAAGATCAGCAGTCTGCACATCTGTACCTAAAGTACACAAAACCTCTAAAGATCAGCAGTCTGCACATCTGTACCTAGAGTACACAAAACCTCTAAAGATCAGCAGTCTGCACATCTTTACCTAGAGTACACAAAACCTCTAAAGATCAGCAGTCTGCACAACTGTACGTAGAGTACACAAAACCTCTAAAGATCAGCAGTCTGCACATCTGTATGTAGAGTACACAAAGCCTTTAAAGATCAGCATTCTGCACATCCGTCCCTAGAGTACACAGAACCTCTAAAGATCAGCAGTCTGCATATCCGTCCCTAGAGTACACAGAACCTCTAAAGATCAGCAGTCTGCACATCCGTCCCTAGAGTACACAGAAACTCTAAACATTAGCAGTCTGCACATCTGTCCCTAGAGTACACAGAACCTCTAAACATTAGCAGTCTGCACATCTGTTCCTAGAGTACACAGACCTTCTAAAGATCAGCAGTCTGCACATCTGTCCCTAGAGTACACCGAACCTCTAAAGCTCAGCAGTCTGCACATCTGTCCCTAGAGTACACAGAACCTCTAAAGATCAGCAGTCTGCACATGTGTCCCTAGAGTACACAGAACCTCTAAAGATCAGCAGTCTGCACATCTGTCCCTAGAGTACACAAAACCTCTAAAGATCAGCGGTCTGCACATCTGTCCCTAGAGTACACAGAACCTCTAAAGATCAGCGGTCTGCACATCTGTCCCTATAGTACACAGAACCTCTAAAGATCAGCAGTCTGGACATCTGTCCCTAGAGAACACAGAACCTTTAAAGATCTGCAGTCTGCACATCTGTCCCTAGAGTACACAGAACCTCTAAAGATCAGCAGTCTGCACATCTGTCCCTAGAGTACACAGAACCTCTAAAGATCAGCAGTCTGCACATCTGTCCCTAGAGTACACAGAACCTCTAAAGATCAGCAGTCTGCACATCTGTCCCTAGAGTACACAGAACCTCTAAAGATCAGCAGTCTGCACATCTGTCCCTAGAGTAAACAGAACCTCTAAAGATCAGCAGTCTGCACATCTGTCCCAAGAGTACACAGAACCTCTAAAGATCAGCAGTCTGCACATCTGTCCCGAGAGTACAAAGAACCTATAAAGATCAGCAGTCTGCACATCTGTACAGAGAGTACACAAAACCTCTAAAGATCAACAGTCTGCACATCTGTACCGAGAGTACACAGAACCTCTAAAGATCAGCAGTCTGCACATCTGTACCGAGAGTACACAAAACCTCCAAAGATCAGCAGTCTGCACATCTGTACCTAGAGTACACAAAGCCTCTAAAGATCAGCAGTCTGCACATCTGTACCTAGAGTACACAAAACCTCTAAAGATCAGCAGTCTGCACATCTGTACCTAGAGTACACAAAATCTCTAAAGATCAGCAGTCTGCACATCTGTACCTAGAGTACACAAAACCTCTAAAGATCAGCAGTCTGCACATCTGTACCTAGAGTACACAAAACCTCTAAAGATCAGCAGTCTGCACATCTGTACCTAGAGTACACAAAACCTCTAAAGAACAGCAGTCTGCACATCTGTACCTAGAGTACACAAACCTTCTAAAGATCAGCAGTCTGCACATCTGTACGTAGAGTACACAAAACCTCTAAAGATCAGCAGTCTGCACATCTGTACGTAGAGTACACAAAACCTCTAAAGATCAGCAGTCTGCACATCTGTACGTAGAGTACACAAAACCTCTAAAGATCAGCAGTCTGCACATCTGTACCTACAGTACACACAACCTCTAAATATCAGCAGTCTGCACATCTGTACCTAGAGTACACAAAACCTCTAAAGATCAGCAGTCTGCACATCTGTACCTAGAGTACACAAAACCTCTAAAGATAAGCAGGCCAGATACTGCATACTGGAATTTGTGCAAATGAGACAAATAATAAAAATAAGTATTTTGTAGGGGGGAAGGCTCCCTACTCCCCTTACTTGTATATTCTCATTTCAACATTTCTCCAGCTCAGAAAAACAGTGATCATAAAAACATGATAAATGATTACTCTTTGTCTGCTACCCTTCAGCAACAAAACATAACCAATACATTGTATTTATGCCTAAAATGTCACTGCAGCATGTAGAAAGCAAGAGCAGAATGAGCGCACCACACCTGAGCGCACCACACCTTGAGCAAAGGAGAAATGAGCACATAAATATCATGGAAGTGAAGGTGAGCCTATTCTAACAGTGAATCAAAGTAAATGATGTACTCACAGTGTGACTGTTACCAGTGTGTGTGGCAATGCTACTAGTGCAAGTCGAATGTTACTGATGCAGTGTCAATGATACCAGTGCGTTTACTAATGCAGTGACAATGCTGTCAGTGCAATGACAATGTTGCTGATGAAGTGACAATGCTACCAGTGTACTAAGAATGTTACTAATGCACTGACAATGCTGCCAGTGCAGTGAGAACATTACTAATGCAGTGTTAATGCTGCCAGTGCAGTAAGAATGTTACTAATGGAGTGACAATGCTTTCAGTGCAGTGATAAGTTTACTAATGCAGTGACAATGCTGTCAGTGCAATAACAACGTTACTGATGAAGTGACAATGCTACCAGTGTACTAGAATGTTACTAATGCAATGACAATGCTGCCAGTGCAGTGAGAACATTATTAATGCAGTGACAATGCTGCCAGTGCAGTAAGAATGTTACTAATGGAGTGACAATGCTTTCAGTGCAGTGAGAGTTTACAATTCAGTGGCAATGCTACAATGTTATCAGTGTAGTGAGAATGTTTCTAACACAGTAACAATGCTGCCAGTGCAGAGAAAATGTTACTAATGCAATGACAATGCTTTCTGTGCAGTGGAAGTGCAATTGTTACAGCAATGCACCTTCTAGTAAACTTGAAATGCTGTTAGTACAGTGAGAGTGCTATTTTAACAGTCTAGTGCTATTTTGCCACTGAAGTGAAAACATTACTGGTGCAATGCTGTTGTGATCACACTGATGAAAATGTTTCCTTTATGAATTAAATATTCTAGCAATGCTCTTCCAATGTCGTAGCCCACTGGCATTGTTACTAATGTAATACTTTTACTGGGGAGGGGGATAATAATGTTAGTGTGGTGAGGATTCTTCCAGTGCATTAGTGATATACCAGTGCAATGGGAAGGTGGCTGGTGTAGGGAGAATGCTGCTAGCAAAGTCACAGTGCTATACAATCACAAGACACTGAATGCTGCTGTCAAGGACCTGAGCTTGGGGCATCAAAAGACTCACTTAGAGAGGCTAGCTGGGCACATGCTGGGTTACTGTTCCCCAAAGGGGTGCAGAGGTATTGCTTTCCCAGTGGTAAAACTGCGGATGGCCATGAAGTTATATTATTTTAATCAAGATGAGACAGAGACAATTAAATAATTAAAATAATGCAGCGAACACGTTGATCACCATCTAAGTTTTAATATAATTATGCGGTTTCATGTCTTTACTGTTTCATCGGATGCTAGACCTACAATGAAACAAATACAGTTTACAGACTTTAACATGAACTGACACTTAGTTTTGTGATAAAGTTACTCAGCGTTATGATGCCTGAGTGAGAATTTCTTATCTTGTTTCAGAATCTGTAATGCTGTAATGTAAGTCTATGGTTTCCCTGTGAATTTAGTTTGTGTTTGCACAAAACATTTTTCCTATTTATAAATTTGACTACAACAAATGTTTGGCAATTCTTTATTTACACTTGCAACTTGTCTTATTGACACAGAATACCTTGCAAGGCCATTATGCAATGCAAGTGAAACAGTTAATGTTACAATCTTCAGAATGATAAAACAGACATCACAAGTGAGAGTCTCTATGAATAAATCCCTCCAGTTTTTGAATAAACTGATAATAACTGTAACTAAAGCAATTAAAAGCATCTGATTGTATACTGGGTATATTTCCTAAGTTACTAGATTTTCTTAACTATTGAAATGCTTGTTTCCTGCACCTGACAGACACTATTTTAATGCCTTATCACTTTACCTCACTTAGGCATTATTTGATAATACACTGTTACTGCATCCTATATGTTCATAGATAAGTCCTAGGCTAGCTGCCCTTGTGGACCAGCAAATCTCCCTTTCAGTATTTGAATTAACCTATCCTGTTTGGTGTTAGATTGGCCTTCAACATCCCATGGTTACTAATTATATATTACCGCTAATGAGAATAACTGGGATCATACCACAGATAATTTGAGGAGACCCATGCATGGGATAAAACATTTAGGAGCTGCATCTGCCCATTAGTAGTACAGGTGGCAGACCTGGGTAAATTTTCTAATGTCCATCCATAGATGTAAGTTGCACTTGAATATGGACAAGGATGAGCTTTGTTTTACATAGATTTGGAGACTATTCCAGAGCTGTGGGGTCCTTTGTGAGCTATCCCTGTCCCTCCAAACCATTCTGTAGACATTGTAGAAGAGGTTTAGATCCTAAGGCCAAGTATTTCTGATGCCATTTGACTTGCTGATGTGCAGTAAATCCATCACTATTGGGCTGGATGACACCTTGTATGCCAGACGCAGGTCACCTATTAGCAGTCTGTAGGATACTGAGTATAGTGACAGGGCTTTGAATCAGTTCATGTAGGACATATTCAGCTCTTATATCCTTTTAGTAAGGTACCTCTGTGGGTGTTACAGCTGTTTCATGTGTCTGGACAGATACATGTCAAAGAGGACATTACATTCAATAATTGACCTAATGAGGGCTGAGCAAAGGGGAACAATACTATCTCTAGAATTGGGCACAATCCCTTTGTTTATAAGCTGTGCAATATAGAAGAACTTCTTTACAACAATAGACACATGTTGGTCTAAAGTTAGGTCACTGTCCACATAAGTTCCCAAATCCAGAAGAATGGGGTCAGCTCTTAAGGAGTATGGTCAGTGTGGTAGTTCCCAGAGGTAGACTTCCCAAAGGATACAATAATACATTTTCTGGCATTTAGTTTCAGACCATGATTCAGATTAACAAATGTAAAAATCAAATAAAATAAATGAATTATGGCATCTGTGCTTAGTTTAGCAAAAGCATTTTTGAATAAAATGGGAATGGAAATCAAACCAGAAGTAGATAAAAATCAGATGCCAACTGAATGTGTCAAAAAAGAAAGAAATCAGATGAAATGGTAAGGATTTTGGAAAATCCACAAATATAATGGCAAGAATAAAGATCTATAAAAAAATCATCTTGACCAAGATTTGACACAGGAATGGCTAAGGAAAGGTGAAATGAAACCAAAAGATGAAAGGCTAAAAATGATGGCCCAAAATCGTGGACTACATACACATTGGTTTATAAAGCAGATTGAAAATTTGGAAAAAAAATAGGTAAAGGCGGGCTCTGTAAAACAGAACTGTAAACAGTTACACATCTAGTTACTGGCTATGATACACCTGTGGCTGTGGGTCTGTATACTGAAAGGTACAATAATGTGGCAAGACTATTGCACTGGGGATTGTGCAAATATTACAATATAGAAGTAGCTGAGAAGCATTGGAAACATAAACCACAAAGCATTACAGAGAATGATGAAGTTTTTATCACATGGGATCCACCCATTATCAGCAGTTCAAAAAACAGATAAAAAAAGAAGATACAGCAGTCCTAGAAAAAAAAAGACAAAAGAAGCATTGATCATTAAAAGTGCTATACCCAGTGATTACAGCGCCTTATATATAAAGAGAGAGAGAGAGCTAGAAGAGACACAAAGTCATAAAATACCAGGGTTTGCATGAAGAAATGAGAGGAAGGGTACCTAGACAGCTACAATAATTGTTGGGGCAACAAGACTAATAAAGAAGATTTTGAAATTATACTTCAATATGCCACCAATACATGTAACCCCATATGAACTACAGAAGGAGGCATTTCTGGGCGCATTGCGAGCGTTGAGAAGAGCATTCTTGGGTAACTTCAGTGACTGAAGTAAAACTAATTTCATAAACTCTAATTGTACCCTGACTTAAGAATGGGGGTCTTTCCTGCTATAGTATTAGATACCCAAAACACTTGGAGAAATTAAACCCAGGAGCTAGAAGTAAAAGGAAAAAATCCTCAGACCACCTCCAGTAGCTACCTAAAAGATGGCTCTTCCCTTTCTACTCTCACTTTGATGTTGAGGAATAAATGGGTCAATTAACCAGGCGGGGACCAATAACTGACTGCCAGCATTGACAAAGAGTGCAAAAAGAATGCTCTGCACTAACTCATAAAGTAAATACATCCTGTATCAGCCTCAGAATACCTTCACAACTGAGTGCCTCTGATCATACAAAAGCCGATTTTGAATGTGCATCGTGTGGTGAAGAATTGTGGGTATTGTAGTGACAGCCCCTGTAACACCCTACAAATGGACTTGCTGTGGCACTCTATTGGAAGTGCAAGGCCTGGTCCTGGAAGTGTGACAGTTTGAAAATAAAATTCACTGATATACAAATAGCTCTCAAGTCTTTCTCATTTTGAATCATAAATTCCATGTTCCATGTGGTTCCACATTGAAACGATCTGTCATACATTAATTGCCAAGAACTATTCATAGGTTCATAGGTGTGTACTAGGCTAATGGCCCTGGAGCCTTTACAAACCTAGCCTATAGGAATACCCTGACATTGTGCCACCTGATCTTAGTTCCCAGTGCCTGTGTCGAGTAGAGCCACTGGAGTGATCCCCAGGGTGAATTTTCTATTTCCCATCCACTCATCAAGGTTTCTCTTGAAGAGGCCCAGTGAGGTGCTCTGTTTGACATGTATGGGAAGTTTATTCCATAGCAAGGGCAGTCTCTGGGTTATAAACCTGTCCCTCCAGCACGTTCTGTTGATTGTGATAATGAGGTTGAGGTCACTGGAGCATGTGGTGCAGAGGGATTGGTATTTCTTTAAATGGAGCATTTCTAACAGAACTGAATCAGACATGGCTTTGTATGTCAAGCAGAGATCATCTCTAAGTAGGTGATATTAGACAGAGAATAGTTGGAGTTTTTTGAGTTTGTCCATATAGGAAAAATGTTTAAGGCCTAGGATCCTCTTTGTGAGGTACTTCTGTGACCTCTCTAGTTGTTGCAGGTGTCTAGTGAGGTACATGCCAAATGGGGCATTGTATTCGATGACAGGCCTAATGAGGGTAGAGTAGAGGGAGACAATGACCTCTTTCTTCCTGGATGCAAAATTCTTAGTAATGAGATATTTAAGGAATTATCCATGGTAAAATGTTGAATCATGTTAATTCATTAAAAAAACATTTTCTAAGAATCAGGAATTTGTCATTAATCACACATTTAGCTTTTTAGTTAAAGTTGTCAACTGGTGTTCCGTAATTTGTTCATTTGTTCCTTGTTATGAGAAATAGTGCTGAATGACTTCCCATACTCTGGAACAAACTACCTATCTATATCAAAAAAGCTTCTGATTAGCACTCTTCAAGAAAAATCTTGATGATTGGATGGGAGATAGGAAATTCACCTTGGGGATCACTTCTGTGGCTTTGCTCGACAGTGGCACAGGAAAATAATTTTCTTGGGTGGCGAAAGCCAGGGTACATTTTTGGCTAGGCTTATATAGGCTCTAGGGCCAGTAGCCTAGTACCTACCTATGAACCTATGAACCTATGTACTGGAGGTAAAAGGCCAAGATTTATGGTCACACCTTTAAAGCATTTTTGCAGGGAGGTTTCACCTACCCCACTCACCCTCAACATACTAACTGTGAGGTCACTGCACCTTAAAGTAGAGAAGATACTCAGAGATAGTACTTCAGACTTGGCGCGCATTCCCTCACGTTAAGACTTTCGGGTCAGAGGTTGCAAGCATCATATTTAGGATCCTTGAAATGTTTACTATCCCATGCTGGTACACATTCAGTAGTCTTTTTATATAATATCAACAAACTCCAGACAAGTTGTTAAAGAGCTAAACTCGGTCAATTGGTGTGACTGCTGTATTCACCAAAAATGTAGTTATTTTAGGCAGATCATCTAGAGCTAGGGATAAAGGTGCTTCTACAAATGAAACTCCATGCTTCTGTAGGGAAATACACACACTTAAATATATTCCTACAATGTTCACTGAACTATCTTCCATGTAAATTGGCAAAATGAAGCATAATTTTTATATGTATTTGTTTCATTCATTCTCATCTACCTTGTTTATCCTCTGTCTGTGCACTCAGTGTTTTAAGGCAGAGAACTGTTCTAGAATGGGACACCAGTATCTCAGTCTCTTCTCTGTCTGTCTGTCTCACACACACACACACACACACACACACACACACACACACACACACACACACACACACACACACACACACACACACAAGCACTATTTCATCTGCCTGCAAAGGACCATTAGTTTACCTGCACAGAGAAGATGTGTAGTCTTGTCACAGAAGGAACCATGGAACTATACCTGTGAACTGAAGTGGAACCTCTCAGTGCTAGGAGACATCAGCTTTAAGCAGTGTGCCCCCCCCCCTTTT
Organism: Protopterus annectens; assembly: GCF_019279795.1. Classification (NCBI taxonomy): domain Eukaryota; kingdom Metazoa; phylum Chordata; order Ceratodontiformes; family Protopteridae; genus Protopterus; species Protopterus annectens. Next base: position 121,439,736 of record NC_056739.1, on the reverse strand, counting down.
GCATGTAGTAACTCATACATGTTTCTGACATAATTTTCCATATTCATGATAAACTGCTCCAATAATGGCTGATCTTAACGTTTCAAATATAATCTTCCAGTTTCATAATAAAAGTGCTCTATTAATGGCTAATCTTTTGTAAGATAAACATTCTTATTTACCTTCATAACCTCATTTTTTGTTTAGAGAGATTATGATGACAGATAAATGTTATGATTCTGAATGAATACTGCCTCAGATTTTCTCACAAAATGCTCAGTTACATTTCTGTTGTGGGTTAGCATAAAAAGGAAGGGTTTGTTTAATTTTCTCATGTCACTATTGTTTGTACCAAACATAATCTGCATTTAATTTAAATGTGCACTCATATAAAGGAAATAAAAAGTCTGCCAAATAAGAAAGAGGAGTATGTATAAACCTAAATCCAAGGCTCAACATTGCTGTTTTATTTTGGGACACAATTTAAGCATAAGAATAAATAATGAATAGTTGATTACGTGGAGTAACGAGCCACTTTTATTGTTACGTCTGTGACTGCACATCCATTGCTTCTTACTCCCCTGTGCATCTTCTATTTCTTAGCCTTGTTTTTTACTTGTTCTGATGCTGAAAACTGGGGGATCTGCCTGTAGGCATTATTAAATCCCTTTGATGATTGTAGTCTTCCTAAAACTATTTCTTTAGCCCACCTGTTTTGATGAATGAACTGTCACAGATGTTGGGGGTGGGGGGTGCAGTTGCTGTAAACGTTGTTAAAAAGTACTTTATTTAGTGGAGTATTAGCAGCTAACTTAGACATCACACTGATGTGCTACTTTATGTTTCAGTGTAGGTTTTACACACCTAACCAGTAGGTTTCTTATTACATGACAAATGTACAAGTTCTAAGAAAATCATTCTGTCTGTCTTTTCTGGGTTTCCAAAGTTCTTTTATCAAGTACTTTTATATTACATATCTTCTTATTTTGACTTTTCCCGGTTAGGGGGTCACCACAGCAGAACTCCGGTCCGCTAACGATTGGCAGTAGATTTTTATGATGCCGAGTTGTCAGCCTGACGCCCAACCTTCAACGAAGGCTCGCCCATTCACGCATGTCTTTCAAATACCACTTGACCACGGGGAGGACATGCAGACTCCACACAGAAGGTGCTCCAGCCGAGAATCGAACGGGAGTACCTCTTGCTGTGAGGCGACAACACTACCGCTGCACCACCACGATGTGTGCTTTTATATTACATATCTAATCTGTCTAAAAACTGCAGACACTGGACAATTCTTGCATTTTGTAAAATTTGTCTTTTGTTTGTATTTTATATCAACATTTTTACCAGGCACATGTCAGTTCCAGCCTTAGGACTGCCTGGGCTAGAATAGCACCCCCAGCTAATAATTAGCATGGAAGGACAAAGGATAGCAGTTACCCTGTGGTCCTTGCTACCTCCTTACAACTCCATCATAGGTTCATAGGTTCATAGGTTCATACTAGGCTATCTGCCCTAGGGCATTTATAAGCCTAGCCAGAGTGTGTTTGGCTTTCGCCACCCATTTTAAATTAATTTTGCTATGCCTTTTTTTGAGGTTAGTATACTGTGCCTCTGTCTAACAGTGACACAGAAGTGATAGCCGGGGTAAACCTACGATCTCCCATCCACTCAACAAGATTCCTCTTGAAGAGAGTCAATGTGGGACTCTGCCCAACCTGGACTGGGATTTTATTCCAGAGTGAAGGGAGCCTCTGGGTTATGAATCTGTCCCTCCAGCATGTCCTATTTATTTCAGTGCTGAGGTTCAAGTCTCTTGAGCACGTAGCTTGATGGGATTTGGATTTTCTGAGGTGCAGCATGTCCATTAATTCCGGGTTGAACATGGCTTTATACGTCAGGCACAGATCGCCTCTGAGCAGGCGGTATGCCACTGAGTAGAGCTGGAATTTCTTTAACCGGGCAGCATATGGCATCTGTTTGAGCCCTTTGATCCTCTTGGTGAGGTACTTTTGGGGTCTTTCCAGTTGCTGCAGGTGTCTGGTAAGGTACATCCCAAAAGGGGCATTGTACTCAATTATGGGCCTGATGAGGGATGAGTAAAGAGGTAGGATGACCTCCCCTGATCTAGATGTGAATCTCTTCATGATTAGGTGGGCTATATAAAATGTTTTTCTAACCACTTTGGCCACATGGTTGTCAAATGAGAGATTGCTATCAACTTGGGTCCCCAGGTCCCTAATGACTTCTTCTGTACTTAATGGATTACCACCTATGTGGTAATTTGTGGGCACTTTGTTTTGCCAAAGGGATGACTATACACTTTTGGCGTTTAGCTTGAGGCCATGGCTCTGGCACCAGTTGTCTGTTTCTATGAGGCCCTTTTGGAGGATGCTTGTGTCGGCTGGAGAGTTGATTATGGTGCCCAGTTTGCAGTCATCTGCGAACTTGGTCAGCCACAGTCCTTCCGTGTTGGCCTGTACCGCCGAGAAATATATACCGAACAAGAGAGGTCCCAGGACTGAGCCTTGCGGGACGCCACTTGTAACTGGTTTGGAGTCTGACATGGCTCCAGCAATTCTAACTATGTGGGTTCTGTCCTTGAGCCAGTTTGCAACCCATCTAGTGACATAGGGGTTTATATTTAAGCTGGTGAGCTTATCTATAATGCCCAAGTGGGGTATTGTATCGAAGGCTTTTGCGAGGTCCAGGTAGGCTGTGTGGACCACCGTCCCCTCGTCAATGGCCTTGGTGACTGTTTCAAAGAAATTGACCAGGTTTAAGAGGCAGGATCTGCCCTTAACAAAGCCAAACTGGGTAGGATCCAGTGTCTGTAGGTCCCCAATATCTTTATTTATGAGGTCCATGATGATCCTTTCCATAGCTTTGCAGACCAAGCTAGTCAGGCTTATGGGGCGATAGTTTCCAGGATCCGTTGAGGCACCACCTTTGTGGAGAGGGACCACTGTTGCTGTCGCCACTCTTTGGGTACATATCCTGTAGTAAGGCTAAGATTGAACAGTAGTTTTATGTTTGGGTTTAGCTCTTCTTGGAGTTCATGTAGGGCGCAGCCGGGACACCATCTGGTCCCATTGATGCTGTGTTTTTACTTTGGAGAGGCGGCTCTTACCTGAGCATCTGAGATGTCAGGGGCAGCACCCTGTTGGGATAGATATTTGCCCTTTTGGTGGGGAGAGGGGGAGAAGTTTGCACTGAACCTGTCAGCTAGGATGTTGGCAATGTCTGTGGGCTCGGTGTATTTTTTGTCATTTTGGACTAATTCTGAGCATATCTGGGAATTCCCACCCAGGTTCCTAACATAACTAAAGAAAGCCTTGTGATTATCCTTAGTGTCCTGTGCAATTTTTCTCTCGAAGCTGGCCTTAGACGATTTTATGAGTGCCCGTAGTTTTTTGCTAATACTGATCAGAGATGCCTTCCCTTTTTGGGATTTTGCTCTATCATGTAGTAGCTTCCTCCTTCTATTGTATAGTTTGTTTATGGCTGGGGTCCACCAGACAGGACGTCTGCCTTTGGAGGATTGGGTCTTGGTTTTATTTGGGATTGCATGATCCATGCATTCCTGAAGGTGTTCATAGAATGCGTTTATAAAGGATTCTGCGGTCTGAGCAGTATTTTCCACAGGCCGGGGCTTTGAAGGATTTCGCCTCGGTTTTGAGGCGTGTGAAATTTGCTTTAGAAGTTTTTCACTGTGGTTTTCTGGGCAGGGGGTGGGGTCGGGATGTGAATGTCCAGTGAGATTAGTTTATGGTCTGATCTTACCAGTGAGGGATACACTTCTGGTCTGGAGCATAGTGTCCCCATGTTGGTGATGATCAGGTCCAGTATGTTTTTCCCTCTTGTGGGAGTGGTAACAAGTTGTTCCATAGCATTTGAGTTTATAAATTCTAGGAACCTTTGGGCTAGGGTGTTGGAGCTAGAGTAATGCTCCCAGTCTATGTTTGGGTAGTTGAAGTCGCCCAATATAATGGTGTTTGGAGAGACCTTCATATTTTCCAGTATTCTCAGGAAGGCCAAGTGGAGTTCCTGTGTTTGGGAGGGTGGTCTGTAGCAGGCTATAAACTGGAAGGCAGTTTTACCCACAGTTAGTTGCACATCGATAGTCTCTGATGCTTCGTGCTGTGCCACCAACCTGGAGGTGTGGGTATCTTTGACTTATATTGATACTCCCCCTCCTTTTGTGGTTCGGTCCAAGTTTTGGGGCTGAAAAGCATGGTATGAGGTATAACCTGGTAATGCTGGGGTGCTCTCGGGAGCCTTGAACCAGGTTTCTGTTACTGCACAGATATCGATGTTCTCCATGCTAAGGAGAGTTTCGAGTGCATGCATCTTGAGGTTTAGACTTCTGGCGTTGAGTAGCATTACTCTTAGTTTCTTATCCCTTGTGATACCTATGGAGGTGGGTTTGTCTTTTGAGCCTTGCCTAAAAAAGGCACTATTGGGGTAGCAAGAGCCTTTGCCAATATCCGAAAGCCCAGGGGTGACAGGTGCAAGCTGTCCCTAGCGAAGCATCGTGGCTTGTCGAGCATGTCATCCCAGACTGACAGGCATTGGATCACCTTTGAATGACACCAACACTTAAGCCAATTGTTGAAATTGATCATCTTGTCTTCTTATTGTGGCATCATTCTTGGTGAGGGTAAGATGCTACTCAAGGTCAGGGTCATACCGGCCTGGGCTACATGCTCAGAGAGCTCCTCTATGTCTCTTTTCATGTACTCCAGGGAGGTACGTCTCAGGTCATTCACACCAGCATGGACAATGACTGAGTCATATTTGTTCTTGCCTTGGAGTGACCTGAGTGCTTGTGTTATGTGGCAGATCCTAGCGCCTGACAGGCAGCTCACCGTGACCTTCTCCTTGTTCAGGCTGGTGAGCGGGACGTCAGTGTGCCTGACGATAGAGTCACCTATTACAAGTGTATCAGGTGTGTTGTTTAGCCTTAAGGGCTGTGACTGTTCGGCACACTGGCTTTGTGAGCTATGTGTTGCACGTGTTTTGTTTTGGGGTAGCGGTTGCTTGGGTGTCTGCTTTGGAGGTCTCTGCTGCTTAGGCAGATTTTTATTTAGAGCCTCCGAGTATGTTTTTATGTGTTTATGTGTTTGGTTTGTTGTCGTGGTAGGTCTATGTGAGACTGGAATTGTAGTGAGTGTGGTTTCCTTCTCCTCCTGACTGGTTACGCCAGTACTGAGTTGAGAGAGCTTAGCCTCCAGTTTGGCTATATGGTTGCATCTCTCACATGTGTTGGAATTTGTTGGAAGGAGGAGAGGGTTGTCTGTGTACATGAGGCAGTTGTAACATTGCCTCAGGATTCCCAGATTCACCAGCTGGACCGGAGAGGAGATTGACAACTGACCTTTGGACATGCTAGAATAATATTGGGAATTCCTTTATAATTGAAAAAAGGGCCAATGGGGAACAAGGTACTCAAGGGGAGTTTGTGAGGGTGTAGTGCTTTTAATTTTTTAGAGCTGACTTATATAATTGCTTTAGTGAGCAAGTGCCAGGTAACTTAAATGCAATGTGCTACAGGTAACTTAAATGCAAAAACGACAAACAGTAGCTTTCTTTCAAGTGAAACAAGGAAATAAGTACAGTAAGCAATGCAGATATCACTAGGGATCCACAGAAGTGCTAAAAGGCTGTGTTTTAGGTGGAATTAGCATTTCAGGGAAATAAACAAACAACAAGCATACAAATAAAGCTAGATTCAGCAGGCCTGGATCTAGTCTATGCTACAGCAAACAAGGTGTACCAATTTCAGTAAGAAACAGTTAGAATATGCAGGCGCTATAAGCCTCTAACCAGAAATTCCCTGCTCAGAAGGGCAGAGTCCAGCCTCTCCTCCCACAAGAGTGCAGACCGCAATCCTTCTTAACGTAAACTTCATAACATGGAGGACCCTATCCTACAGGAACTGTGTAACATACAGGCTCCCACGTGCATTCTCAAGAATTTGCCAGAGGCAGCAAGTGAATATACACTCACATGAAGGTACAGAGTGTCAGTTTCCAGCAGGGGATACTGTACTCTTTGAGAAGCAAGTACGTATACACTGATATCACAGCAGAGACTGCCATCTTCCAGCAGGGGCACTGTACTCTGTGAGGGAAGTTTCATAGTCTCCTTGAAGCCAGGAACGACAGCAGTTTACATTACTCCTTGATGCATACTTTAGAACGTAGCCCCTATACCAGTGTGGTCAGCTTAGCACATTTTCATTTGTCCTTCTATTGCTTATTCATCTTCACCATAGTCTAATGACTTCCATACATGTTTTAATGGTGTTAAGGCTGGGCTTCTATTATTTTTTCCTGGTGTCATCATAGGTAGAAGCTTTGCTAATACTAGCAAACAAATGCATTTTATTTTTTAAATATTTTTATGTGTTAAAAGGTACCATGTAACAGGATCTGCAAAAAATGTATAAGTTTGATTGTGTATATGTGCATATATAGAGAGAGACATCACTTGAGGCACAAAATGCTGTAGCTTTGTTGAAGATGAGATTGTGAAATTTACAAAATAAATGGCACAGAATTGGTCACCTTAATTATTCATCATTTTAAAATACATGTTGTGTGCTTGTTATTTCAGAAACTGGAATTCTTGGCTTTATTTTACAGAGCACACATCTCTGGCCTAGTGTATAGTAATGACACGCTGCCTTACTATTTACCTTTCTGGTGCAATCCCCATGTCTGCCTCAACTTCTTCAGTTTCAGAGATGTTGTCACTGACAACATCAGTTGGACTGTGACACACTAGCTGTGTTTGAAGGAAAACTACATATCGTGGGAGCATCAGGCAGTGTTTATCTCAATCAGGAAACCCAGACTGTAAGGCGGGGTGATCGTTAAATGCTCCAGAAGGGGCATTATATATTGGTGTGGATGGAAACCAGAACTGGTCTAAATACAAAATCACTCGGTCCAGGTTCATTATAGACATTGCTCTTCACTCAGAAAGGAATGCAAATATCTTGCAAAAAATTCAAAAGAATCCTAACTTTAGAAACAAAAAACATCAGGAACGTACCTCTCAACTGTCCAGTTTTTCTCAGACTACCCAGATTTTTGCCTCAGATTTTTGGTCTATTCCTCAAAGTTTCTGGTTTTCTGGGAAATCAGTGAAGATTGACGTAGCTAAATAATGACATTTATTCAAGTTCAAGTTTCAAATTTTTATATCCTTCAGAAAATTGCTGCTAATGTAGGTACCTTATTCTAGCAACTCTCTAAGTTTCTAAGAGCGATATTTAAAATGTGTCCCAGATTTTGTCCTGTATTCTCCCATTATTATTTTGAGCTTTATCCAGATTTCTTACACTTAGTGGTTGAGAGGTATGATTAAAAAGCACAACTCCAGAATGCAAGAATTTTCAGGAAAGAGATTAACAACCTGTCTGATAGATGGGCAGTCAACGACTTATTCAAAATTGATTCCAAAGCATTTGCAAAACTATGCAGCTTCCTTCTGTGTGCCCACCACCTCTTCTAATCCTCATCTAGGTCTTCATATCTTTACTGAGTCCATTTCTAGATACTGACTTCCAGTTTAAAGTGTTTACATTAGCTTAGATTAATAAGTGGCTGAAGGAAGCCCCCCCCCCAACCCACCCTGGAAAGGCTGGATCAATTGGTCTTTACCCAGAATTTATTAGGGTCCCATGATACATTCATAGCCCCACCCCTACAGCATGTCATTAACACTTCCCTGTCCAACAGTGTGTTTCCAGACCTCTGGAAAATTGCCTGGGCCTTCTTATTCTCTCAATCTTTTGCTACATCAAGTCCTGGCTCTTTTGGCAAAAATCTTAGAGAAAGTTATAGCCTTTCAACTTCAGCAGCACATCGAATACTATGGGTTCTCATTAGCCACTGTATGCATTTAGAAGAGGGACTAGAATAGCACTAATGCAGGTCTTCTTGTGGAACTGATGCAGGGAACTTCACAACAGTTGTAGTCACAGACCTTTCCAAGGTATGTGACCTTCTGAGTCATTCATATGTCATTAAAGGACTCACCCTTTATGGACTCTATTCCACCTCTTTAAATGAGTTTTCTGACTACCTGTATAACTGCTTCTTTGAAATTGTGTTGTCACATATCCAGTTCTTCCCTACCCAATATTACCAGCTATTCCCCAGGGATCCATCCATGATCCTTCCTGTTTGTCATGTTGATGATATTTTTATCTGGGAATTAGATTGCTTATCCAAGTCTAAGCATAACCCTTGTAACACCACCATTGATCAGCTGTGTCAAGCATGTGAAAACAAGTGACACAAAGTCAGTTTTAACAGAACTAATTGTATGCTGTAGGTTTTGCAATGACAGTAGTGACCTTACAGGCCCTCATGATGTCGCCCCAAAATCCATGGAGTTCATAAAATATTTCCAAGGCTGGCTTGATCGCTCACTTGTTCTCATCAGTCATATTCTTAGTCTCAGGAATAAAAATCTCTGCAGATTCAATATCATTTCTAATGCACTAACAAAACAGAGTAGGCTTACAAATGGCAAAGGGATTTCTCCCCGGCCTTCACATTCCCTTCCAGTGATGGGCTCCAACTTTTCCAGAATTATACATACATTTCAAACAGTGTGACTTATATCTCACTTTGTTGTTGGACCAGACAAGTGGTTTCATCACTACCAAGCAATACAACAAGCAGAGTGTTCTTCAGTCTCCCAAAAACTGACTGTTCTTATTAGCCTGGTAGTATATGAGGCCTTCTGCACAGACCAGTGTAAACCTTACAGCAACTCATTTCTACCAAACAGTACAACAGGTCTCACAGATCTTCTGACTTGAATGCCCTGACACTTGTCAACCCAGCTGTCTCAGTAGTCTACACATTGACAAAGCTTTCTCGTAGCTATGCCTTTGAATTTGGAACCTACTGCCCACTACCCTTTGCCAGGTTCCTACAAAGTCAACTTAAAGTATATCTACAGCAACAGTATTAAAGCATTTCCACTGGATATTGTAACAAGTGTTTTACCTCACACTATCCATTATTGTCACCTCCCTGCAGTGTTATTTGTCACGGGCAGGACTAAGCTTTCTTTGGTAAATAGTTATGTGACATTTTGACCCTTACTGTTCTTTGTACTTTATTGTATGATGTACTCTCACAGCTCTTATATGCATTATTTTATGTTATTGCTATATTCCTTGGTTCTTCATGTTTTCGGTCTAAGTCATTACTGAAAAGGAGCCCCAGTGATCCAGTTCCCCTAACTGCTAAATGGTAAGGACTCAGCATTTCCATCAGTAGTTGTAAAGAAAGCAGTTTGAACCATCTGTAATTGTATTTACCTTCACAACCAGCCTCGTTATTTAAACTGTTAACAAGCTGGCTTTGGGCTTTGGGCACAAATAGAAAGCAACTAGAAATAATCCTGTGGCTGAAAATAACATACCCTCTAGTCAGAACATGCAATTAGATGTATTTTGGGCCCTCAGATGATGGATGTGGCTGGCTTACTGGGTTGCTTGCAGGTAATTTTATCATGTGTGATACAGACTGATTTGGCTTAGACGTCGACAATCGAGGATGGAAAAGAAAGGAAGATGAAGGCCAGTGTCTGATGTCAGGCTGTGGCAGGGAGGAGTCTAACACTTAGACTAAATTTGATGATTTCACTGCTTGTCTGAGTCACATTTTTAACATCAACAGGGATATAATCTGAAATATGCAGAGCCACATGATATGTAACTAATGTTGAGGGATTGCTTGATGAAAAGGCTCATACTGTCTGCTTTTTAACATAATCAGAGTATTGTAATGAGAAAGTGGGACTAACGTTACATACAAAATGCATGTCAATTCTTTGGTGGGAAATCCGGCTACTTCTCAATGACTGCATCAGACCTGGGAATGGTATTATGAGAGTAAGTTTTAGTCACACAGCAGATGCTCTAGGAGATGATGGGTAGGGCAAGGGATTCCAAGACCTAGGAATGACGATTCAATGGATAATCTCTAATCGAAGACCTAGGAACAATGGATAAAAGGTACAAGAAGATGCAGACAGATAGAAGTGACATGAGTAACTTTATTCAGAACTCTCAGGCCTGAACTGGTTGGGGGTGTGTGTGTGTGTGTGTGTGTGTGTGTATAATACAGTGGAGGCATGATGTCATACATGTGTGCAATGCAGGAGCAGAACAAGATGCAGTCTATGGCCTGCCTTTTTTGCACTTTAGTGAGGCTGCGTCTAACATTAACTCAAGGAGCAAGAGCTCAATATTTAAAAAAGAATTGGCACAAAGGTCCCAGTCTCAGTCTGAAATTCAACAACAGCCTTGGGTGCAGCACTACATAAGCTAAACATGTCCGTTGCCTTTCCCAGGTTTCACTTTTGGTCTTTTGCCAAAATAGCTGGAAGCAAGGATTTACTGCACGAGACACTTTATTCTTATTTCAGATACTCTGTGTGGAAACAGAAGGCATACATTAGCCATGCAGAAGGTATGTAGCTGCCACTGTTAGAGCTTTAGCAGAGCTGATAGTATGATACTGAAAGCAGACTGAATGCACAAAGGGCCACCAGCACATTGTAGGGAAATGGGTGTTAAAAAAATATTGTCAGTTCGTGCATATAGGTACAGGCAAAGATATAGTTAGTTATTTTTTACACACACACACACACACACACACGCGCACACACACACACACACACACACACACACACACACACACACACACACACACACACACACACACACACACACACACCATTTATGTGGGGTTTGACCCCCCCTTCACCCCACAACATATGGGTCTTTGCCCTAAATCCTGTTACATACATATATATCCTAAATTCATAGTCACACTACCATGTGTGCAGAGTAGTCACTTCAGTGATTGCTAAAAATTCAACAGCAGGATTGAGCACAGCAAAAAGGAAAATGAATGTGACACTCGAAACAAGATCAACTAAATGAATGATGAGTCAATGATTTAGCTTGCAGATATTTCTGTCTTTCTCCTTACATATATGTAAATAAAATAAGAAAAAATGGAAAAATATACCTTGTAAAAATTAATCTGAAGTCGTCTTTAGAAGAAAGAGCTCATTATGACTGATTACCAATATTATTTCCAGTTTTTGTTTTTAATTTTAACTGTTTGCTTGAAGAACTTCTAGAAATGTGCTATTTGTGGTACTGGATATTTAAATGTATCTCTCTCTCTCTCTCTCTCTCTCTATATATATATATATATATATATATATATATATATATATCCCTATCAGTTGATTGTGTTTTCAGAAACTTGAAATTCATATCGGCGAGAAGATATTATTGAATTTCCGAAAACTCGAAGCTTTTGAATGGAGATTGTGGTACAGTCAGGATCAGGAAATTTACCGATCTTGGAGTTGGTATATATAAATTACAGGGGGTGTGGGGAGCACAGATTTTTGTGGATTTTAGTTTTTCTTTTTACTGTTTGATTTTTTGGAAATTTGATCAAATAAATGTAGAGATTTTATATATATATATATATATATATATATATATATATATATATATATATAAAATGAAAAATATCTAAACACAAATTATCCAGTTATCCATACCCTATGCTACATAAGCATATGAACTCTGAGTTTGCACTACATTGGGAAAAGGGCATATACCCTCTCCTGATACAACATTGATTTTGTCAAATATTTTGTGTTAAAATAATATTTCACTAGATATTCTTCATGTTGACATTATTAGCATTAGATCAATTTAGGGAGACCCATATACAAACACATATATATGTGTGTGTGTGTGTGTGTGTGTGTGTGTGTGTGTGTGTGTGTGTGTGTGTGTGTGTGTGTGTGTGTGTGTGTGTGTGTGTGTGTGTGTGTGTGTATATATATATATATATATATATATATATATATATATATATATATATATATATATATGGGTCTACTTTAAAAGCCTGAAACGCTACTTCGCCGACACAAAAATCACCGACGCCAGATAACCGACAACACACAAAACCGACAACGCAAAACACCGAACACCATAACATCGACACACCGAACGTAAATAACACACCACACTACATAACATACCCACTAGCCCTAACCCAAACCCTAACCCTAAGGTCCGACACTATCGCACACTCACCCTACCTGCACCCTAACCCTAACTCACTTAACCCACCCCTAACCCCAAGGTCCGACACTATCGCACACTCACCCAACCTGCACCCTAACCCTAACTCACTTAACCCACCCCTAACCCCAAGGTCCGACACTATCGCACACTTCACCTACCTGCACCCTAACCCTAACTCACTTAACCCACCCCTAGCCCAAGGTCCGACACTATTGCACACTTCACCTACCTGCACCCTAACCCTAACTCACGTAACCCGTCCCTAAACTACAGTCCCCCACTATCACACGCTTACCTTACACGAACCCTAACTCCGACACTTACACACACTCACCTTTCCCACAGCCTAACCCGAAATCCCACAATATCGCACACTTACCTCACCGCTCCTAATGCCGTCACTGTCGCACACTTACCGAGTCGCGATCGCACATTACCCTTGTCGGTCTTTCCGCTGTCGGCAAATCACCCTGTCAGTAAACTTACCTGTCGGTCGTTTGGTCTTCGTTTTCTGCGTGTCGGGGAATCGTCGGTTCGGTCTTTAGAAGTAGACCCATATATATATATATATATATATATATATATATATATATATATATATATACACACACACACACACACACACACACACACACACACATGCGAGTCTGTGTGTTTATATGTCTCTATGTGAGGAGGTGTCACCATAAGTATTCTCCATCTCTGCCCTCCGCTGTAATTGAACAGCTGTTTTATACCGCTGATTCATGGCACCATACAGATTGTGTACAGGTTGCTCTGGTTTATACTGTATCTCAAAGCTTCACCCCAGCACAGTGAGTCACCATGCTGCATATAGCTCTGTGCTAAGGTAAAGCTCCCTTTGCAATACCTGAGGCAGAAAGCTGAAGCTAGCAGCCATATGAATCTGTCTCTGAACTATCAAGCTGTTAATAGCATGAGTGGAATGGCTTCTCCTCAGACTCGTCCACACACCCCAAACAAAGCTGGGGGTGGCTCCCCACCGTTTTAACATGACAGCTTCAACAAATTGTAATTTTTATGGTTTCCTAGTATGTTTTACTTTAGTGTCACATTTACTCATAAAATCAAAAAGGAGAAATGCCATGTACATCCACAGACAGAACACACTGGACCAAAGTGGTGAATTTTGACAATTTACAGGAACTGCATAAATGTTACAGTACAATATAAAGTTTACTAGGCAGTTCGCAGCAGAAAGGCTGACGCAAGAAGGAACACAGAGATCAGATAGCATTGTTGGTAGTGCATTTGGACAGATTAAGACAGTCACTTGATTTTAAACAATGTTTTATTTATTTCTAATTACATGCACTACATTGAATCTTAGTTAAATAAGGAAAGAAGATGGAACTGAAAAACAGGTTTCTGTGTATATAGTGAGAACATTGACTATATACTGTCACGTACAGCTGAAAAATACAAGTTAGTAGTTACTAACTGGTGAGATTTAATAATTTCATCATTGCTAAAGTAAATAGATACATAGCTAGACATATAATTAATATTACACACACACACACACATACAAATATATATATATATATATATATATATATATATATATATATATATATATATATATATATATATATATATTAAGAAAACAGTATTGATGTCAACCGATCAGTCAGCCTCAGTCATTGAAGCTCAACATTTCAAGCCACTATTGATCTGGTGTTGCCCATGTGAATGATAGCCATGCACACAGAAATAAATATCTAGCTATCTAGCTATATGTGTATGTGTATAATATCTATAATTACATAGTATGTAAAATGTACATTTGAAGGACTGAGTACTGTTCCATTGAGAAGCACTGTGTTGTAATGAACTCAGACCCCCAGTAACATTGTATCCCACAACATTGTCCAAACAGACCTATCCTCCTCAGTGACCCATGGTTTCACGTTTTCCTTGTTCTGTCAATTGGAAATTCTTGAGCTTTGATGTGGAGCTGTATTGTGGGATCTGACAATGCTGGAAGTTGGTGTGTTCAACCTTAGATAGTGCATCATAATGAGACAGAGCTTGAAATTTCAAAGTGAAACTTATATGAGCTTGGTATTATATATTGACTGTATATTTAATTTTAAATAGTTTTATTAATTACTGCAACACAAACACACACACACACACACACACACACACACACACACACACACACACACACACACACACACACACACAAGCATACATATATATATATATATATATATATATATATATATATATATATATATATATATATATATATTGGTTTATATGACTTTATTGAGTTTTTGGAAATTTGAAATTCATGTGGTCGAGAACATATGACTGAGTTTCAGAAAACTTGAAACAGAAATCTACATTTTGCAGGGGGCAAGCCCCCCTTTCACTTTCCATGTGGAGGGCTACACCTCCCACACCCCCTGCAAATTATATATACTAACTCTGAGATCTCAATACTTTAGGGAAAGGGATAAATTCCCCTTTAAAGCAGTTCTGTGTAGATCACAGTACAGTGGGCATCAGAAAATGTTTTCCCCACTGTAGTACAATCTCGGAGTTGCCTGCCCTCCTGAAAAGTGATTACTTTTTTACTAAGTATGATGAAAATATTTCTAAAGAATAATTGATGAAAACGAGATAATTTCTTTAAACTACTATTCAAGAAAAAAATATTTATTTTTGCTTTGTTGAGTGGGTTAGTCCCACTAGGCCTGTCAGAGTCCTCTTTCAGGAGAGACTTATGACAAGATGCAATCTGGAGAGAGCACCTTCCCTGCTAAAAGAAGGACAAAAGAAATTTGTGATGGTGTGATAAAATACATATGGAAAATAATGAAATAAAAGAAGTAAAGAAATGGAGACCAATAATCTTAAGAAGCACAGATTACAAAATATTTATGAGGATTTTGCAGAAATGAATACATAAAGAGCTGAACATGGTATCTGATGATGTTGATTTTGGTGTTAAAGGTAGAGAAGTCAAAGAGATGCTAATAATGTTTTAAAGATGTTATCAGTTTGATACAGAAAGAAATGGAGAGGTAAGAATAGTAGTGTGATGTTGCAAAAGGTTTTGACAGGGTTAGTTGTAGGGTAATGTGGAAAAAATCTTGAAGCATCTGGTATAGGTGAAAGAATAATAAAGGTTACAACACATGTTATGAGAATTCTGGGGTAAGGGTGTTGGAAAAAGGATGGCTTGGAAAAAAAATAAAAATAACAAAGGCAGTAGGAAGTAAAGTAAGGTTTAGCCTAGGTATGTGCCTGTTTGTTTTGCCAATGAATGCTATAAAGCAAAAAATATGCATATGGGTTAAAAATATAGCACGGAAGTTGGATTGTAGGAATTAAGTACCAATATGCATGGTCTATGTCGATGACTTGGTTATAGGTGCAAGAAAAATGCATGGATGAATTAAGTAATGGAATTGGGATACTGTTAAACAAAGTAGGATTGCAATTAAACATAGCTAAAAGTAAATGATTTGAAGTAAGAAAATTAAATGTAACATATAAAAAAGAAGTAAATATACTAGTTATAAGATTTAGTGAATATGAAAGGTACTAGAACAATGGGAAGAAAAAGTGCAAGAAATAAGGAAATTGACAGCATGGTGAAAAAGTTTTATGTTGTTGTTCTTTAAAAAAAGTATATACGTTAAATTCCTATGGTATAGGTAAGTTGGCATACTTATTTGGGGTGTATGTGTTTTTCAGTAACATGAGGAAAGATATAATGGATATTTTTCAGTTTTATTTGAGGTACAACATTAAATCCTGTCAGAAGGGGTATAATGTTTAATAGAAAAGAAGAAGGGAGTTCAATTTGAATAACCATATTGTATATGGTATCTATGCGTTTGTTCTGGATAATTAAAAAAGTTCATGAAACAGAGAAAATGTATGGTAGGAAAATGTTGAATGTTGTGGCATAAGGCAATATGAAATAAAGAGAAAGTAAAAAGAAAACATAGAAATGAAAGGATAGACAAAATAAAGTTATATAAAGCAGAGATCAGATAATGAGAAATTAAGAGAAAGGAATAGTAAAATAATATAATGGAGAAATGTTATTTACTATATCCGTGGAAGAAATTGAGGGAAGGTGTTTGAAAAGCTACATTATGAAAGAAGGAAAAGATTGAACTTTTTTATAAAGAAATGGATTTTGTGGAGGTTATTGCTGAATAAGTTACCCGTAAAAAGCAAAATGAAATATAATGTGTTGGAAAAGAGAAAATATAAACACTGAAATACAAAATGAACTATAGAAGATTTTTTCCTCAATTTTATAAATAGGAAACATTTTTGGGAAGTTATTACAAATGAAAACAAGTGGAATAGATTAAAAAATGCTGAGAGGAACTATATAGAAAATAAGAAAAAAGAAAGCAAATGTGCAATTGATAAATGAGAGAAGATTTTGTTTATTGTGGTTTGGATGTTGTGGAAAAGGAGATGAGGAAGTTTATTATATAAAAAGCTGAGGATGAAGATGTGTTGAGGGAAATAAAGGAGTGGTTATGGAGAAATAGATGGCGTACATAAATGTATTTTTGACTAGGAAAATTGTATTAAGCTTATTTGTGATTTTTTTTTGATATTTCAAAATTAGATTATGTTAAATAAAGAAAGAAAACGTGAGGACATGGCTGTAAAGAATATAAATTGTGTATACGATGTGAAGTTTTTTAAATAGTGTAAACATTTGCATATTATGTAAACAGTATAAATAATGTGGAGGTGAATTATATAAATGAAGCAGCCGCTACTCTGTTTTCAATAGGTGCCATGGAATTTTTACATCCTAATGAGGTACCACCAACTCAGGCAGATGAGGGCTCGCATTAAGCTCTATCCAAAGCACAACATGCTGTATCCCCCCTAGGTCGCACTGCAGTGGCAGTACTAGAAAAAGGAATCCAGGCACCTGTAGTAGGTATAGAACACACAGCCCTTCTGATCTTCCAGTTCCAAAGGTAAGTATGTCACCTGTTGAACTACTGATACTGAATGTCATTACACTGAAAAGAATGGAAATGCAGTGCACTATATAGTTATATGGACATACCAAACAAGACTGACAGGCTGAGAAACCACGCTACTTGCAAAAATACCTTATATGTGCTGACAGGTTGACAGGTGGGGGAAAGCTCCCACACCCTCCTTTCACTCTGATTACCACCCAGTCATCTAAATAACACTGCTTCTCCGTCTACATTCAATGAAACTTAATTCTATCATTTGGAAAATGAATGAAACGTACATTCATATACCATTACACCTGCCATTTTCATCAAAATGTACATTCAGTGAACAATACCTAAACCATTTATGTGTGTGTGTGTGTGTATATATATGTGTATATGTATATGCATGCACACACACACACACACACATATATATATATATATATAAATATATATATGCAGGTGCCTGCATTCCTTTTCCTTGGTCAATTGTGATTGTTTCTTAACACATACTTGTCTTTGCTTTGGCTCATTAGCAGCAGTACAAAGAACTGCCTGCTCACACCCTTGTTCTCCCCTCCCCCTTCCCTGTTTATTACCTTAAGACAATCCCAGAGTTAATAAATATTACCCGTGGTAGGCACCATTTGTAAAACTACAATCCACTCTGCTACAGGCCCCATGAAGGCTCAGTGTCTCTCCAGTAAGTGTTTTACAACTGTAAATGCCTATTTTTGTTGAATTGTATTATACATTGTACAACTGTATATGTTTATGTTGAATTGTGTTAGACATCTAATATGATTTATGCTTTGTTGTTGGATGTTACTATGGCATGCTAGCATTTGTATGCACCAAGTTGTTTTTAGTATAATAGTATGTATGGTCTATTTGCATAGCTGCACCTTGTTCACTAATGTTATTCATGTAATTGTATTGTGTGTAGACAGCTCATACTAATGTCTAAATTATTTCTATATAATTGTGCTGTTACTGGTGGATAGAATCACATTAGAGAACCACGACAGATTGCTGCTCGCTGTATTTTAATCTGTGACTGCATTACTGTTTGGGGTTTCTTTTCTAATGTTCTTCCAATTGGCTCAGTATCTGCATATACTAAGTAGTTGGTGCATGGCATTGTCCTGCATGCGGTAGCTATTTGCTCAGTGTGTTTTTTATAATCTTTATAATATATATTTACCATCCCAAAGTGCTTACTCCTCTCTGTACTCTTCTTTTCTAGACCTAACACCACTCTTAAGTATTCAACTACGGTACCACCTTTAACATTCTTGTAAGAAAAACGCAGTCCAGGTCTGAACTGTCTGCAAACAGCTACAGTTAACTTTGAGTATGTGTCTACCTGTTTGAGCCAATATTCATTTTCCCCTGGAGAGCACTCTGCTTTGGTTGTAAGCAGCTCCCGCCCCACCACACACACATACACACACGCGCACACACACACACACACACACACACACACACACACACACACACACACACACACACACACACACACACACACCTTCCACTTTCTCTTATTCCCTTCTTTTAGCAAATAGTATCCATAACTGATCAATACTGTGTGCTTGTAAATTTAAACTATGACCACAGTAGCCTACTGATACAAGGTTATCCTGTTTTTCCACCTGAGAAATTAAGAAATGACTTACAGTTTTAGAGCAGTCCTTGGTCAATTGTGATTGTTTCTTAACACATACTTGTCTTTGCTTTGTGATTGTTTCCAGCCCCTCATACGAGCAACTAACAGGGTCTGTACCCGCTCTCCCGCCCTGCCCCTATTCCTCCGCCCCTGTGGTCCCACCTTTATTGCACTCAAACCCCTCCCATCTTTCTAATAGCCAACCACAGCACTAACCCAACACTACCTCCTCCATCGTCCCACTACTATCACACCTCCTCAACTAACATGTACAAGCATACCATTCCTATGCTCACTGCATGCACTCTCCTTGCATATCTTACATCCTACCAAAGCTCCATCATTCCCCCACTCAACCACTACCACTGTACTACTACTCACACCACCACTCATGTCTCACCCATACTCAGCTCCCCTCCCACCAGCTCAAGAACCATCCCTATGCACCCCCCACATATTCTACCAACTATATTACTCAAACATAAAGCATCCCTACAACTTAACATAGTAACCCTCCCACCATACCTATTACCCACAGAGCACAATCATAAAGTTTCCCTTATAAACAAACACATTCAAAAACTGAGAAAACTAATAATCTCATGCATATCAAAACTAGCCCTAAGTGGAGACATCCACCCCAACCCTGGCCCTACCATCTCCAACCCCAATCTTCATAATCAGACTAGAAACCACAACGTCTCCCATATTACAGCCAATAGAAAGCCGACTGACTTCCTTCTACTATGCCTAAATATTAGAAGTATATCTAACAAAGTCCATGAACTCAATGCCACCATAGACTTGTACTCCCCAGATATAGTCATCCTGACAGAAACCTGGCTAAAACCTCACGTTACCAGTGAGCAAATACTCCCTACAGGTTACGGCATACTAAGAGTAGACCGGCTAAATAAAAAAGGAGGTGGTGTAGCTATAATATTTAAACAGCATCTAAACATCCAGATCTTAAAATCATCAGCTCCACAAATAGGCAATGTAGAAATAATATATACCAACCTCAAAATTAACCAAAACAAAACCATCAACATAATTGGATGCTACTTCCCACCTGGTCAAAACATCCCTCCCCTAGAAAACCTCCTCAGCTGGTCTACCCACCATCTCCTCCAAGAAACTATCATCTTAGGTGATTTCAATATTGACTGGCAATCCTGTTCTGGCAACAATCCAACCCATCATGTACACCTTCATGGCTTCACTCAACTAGTTCAGTCACCAACCAGGATAAATAAAAACTCCACCAAGCACACTACCCTGGATTGCATACTAGTCAGTAAGAGCCCCCAGTCATATATAACAGGCTGCTTATCAGATAACCTCAGTGATCACTCCCCAACATTCCTACTAAAAAAATACCTATACCAAGCTAAACCTGTCATCTACCGTCAAATACGTAATAAACTAAACTTTAACCCACTCACATTCATCTCATCCCTCAAAGAATGTAACTGGCATCCTCTAAAGTACCTCAGTCTAGATGGCTCAGTTGAATTTTTTAATACTACCTTCCTGAACATCCTTAATTACCATGCCCCCATAAGATTCTCCAGAACCAAAGCGCAACCCTCCCCATGGCTACAGAAAACCACTAAGTCAGAAATGAAAAACAGGGATAAAGCCTGGGAGCACTGGCGCAAAACCAAAACCCCCTCAGCTAGACAGAAATTCCTAGAACTACGCAATAGAGTCAAAAAGCTGATAAAACAGGACAAATCCCAATACTACCAGTCTGCCCTAGACTCCTCACAACACAGCCCCAAACAATTCTGGTCCTCAATAAAATCCATCCTCCACCCAGGTAAAGTCAGTACCCCCCCTCCTAACATCCCTCACTCCTCAGAAAATATTGCTTCCTCATTCAACACACACTTCACACAAACCATACTATCACTAGCTAAACAACACAACCCCCCTCCCCTCCAACCCACACCTTCAACTAGTAATCTCCCCACTGCCTTCTCTTTTTCTCCTGTACCTATCTCCAACATAAAAAAAACTCTTAACTAAACTTAAACCCACCAAATTAGCAGCAGACAGCCTCCCAAGTGAATACTTACAAATCGCAGCTGATGCTCTGGCCTACCCAGTATCCATCTTGATTAACCGATCTCTGTCAGAAAGTTACGTTCCCACACTGTGGAAAGTATCACATATAATTCCCCTCCACAAAGGCGGACCCTCCACAGAACTAACCAATTACCACCCCATAGCTATTCTCTCTCCACTCTCCAAAATACTAGAGAGATGCATACACTCGCAGGTCTCAGACTACCTCCTTACTAACAACCTCCTTTCCAGTACTCAGCATGGTTTCCGACCAAACCGTAGCACCACCACTGCCTTACTCTCCTTTACTAACACTATCCTTCAGCATAAAAACAATGGCTATCTCTTCTCTGCTACTTTCCTAGACCTATCTAAAGCATTTGACATGGTCCCACACAAACAACTTATCTCTGTCCTCAATAACCTATCCTTCTCACAATCGGTCACCAACTGGTTTCAGAGTTACCTGTCTGACCGCCAACAATCCGTTGTATGGCAGAATGACATATCTCCCCAACTACCTGTCTCCATAGGGGTTCCCCAAGGATCCATCCTTGGACCCCTCCTTTTCTCGGTTTACACCAATAATCTAGCCTCTGCCACCAAACATGGCACACTCATACAATACGCAGATGACTTGACCATCATCTGCTCAGCCCAGTCCCTACCAAAACTGGAAAAAGTCACACAGGAAGCCTTTTCCTCTGTTGAAACATGGTTATCCAATGCCCGATTAATACTCAACCCAAACAAAACTAAACTACTCATCTTCCAACCCACCAAACATACTCAAAACAACTCTCACTTTAACATCACGGCAAAAGACAACACCACTATATACCCAACTGAACATACCAAATTGCTAGGAGTGGAAATAGATAATAAACTAAAATTTGACATTCACATATCCATGACTATAAAAAAAGTCCACAAAAAACTAGGAGCGTTATACAGAAATAAGCAATTTCTCACCAAAGCAGCAAAGATTTCAATAGCAAATTCCCACCTTATCTTCACCCTACTTTATGCCTCTCCAATATATACCAACCTAAGGCAATGTGATCTAAACAAGCTAGAGACCTGCTACAACAACATCGCCAAATTCGCCACAGGGGCATCCTACCGTAGTCACCACTGTCTCTCACTTGCTGAACTGGGCTGGCTTGAACTCCCTCACCTCCTTCAATGGTATCAACTCTCACACGCCCACAAACTAGTAAACCATCCACTAAATGTCCCATCCCGCCAGAATCTACTCCAACCCTATCGCACCACCAGACCACTAAGATCCAGCAGCAAAAATCACTTGCAGATCACTAAAGCCAATAACTCTGCTGGTGAAGCACTATTCTCTTGCGCCATAGCCAAATTATGGAACTCACTCCCACCCACAATTACCTCCATACCATCATGCACCCACTTCAAAACTTTACTAAAAGTGCAACTAAAAACATGCTGGCTATGCCCTTGCAACTCCCACTCTAATATCACCCACCCCATCCAACCACTACCTTTCTTTCCACTCCACTAACTACCTTGATTATAGCAAGCTCAGATGCTCATAAGCCAGTACTTATTATACAGCACAAACTTCTTCTTGTAACATTTGTTAATGTCTGTTATGTACTTCACAGATAGAGATTCTAGTTGTCTACTGATGTACTATGTTCTTCATCTGTAAATATGTTGCAAGTAATTGCTATGTAAATTGTTAATCACTATGTAATCCAATGTAAATACTGTCTGTTTATTTTAACTGTGGAGCTTTTCTCCCCGGGCCTCCGCTGAAAATGGACCTACGTCCATTCAGACACTCCCGGTCAACAAATTTAAATATATATATATATATATATATATATATATATATATACACACACACACACACACACACACACACACGTGTGTGTGTGTGTGTGTGTGTGTATATATATATATATATATATATATATATATATATATATATATATATATATATATAAATTATATATATATATATATATATATATATATATATATATATATATATATATATATATATATATATATAGACATAGATAGATAGATAAATATGTATATAAATTATATGTGCATAATATCTGGAATGTATTATTGAAAACAAACTCAAAAGCAGAAAACAAGGGTTTCCAGAAGGGATGCCCCCCTCCCTCCTGAGGAGGAGCTGTATCCTTCCCAGTCCCATTAAAATATGAATACCAAGCATACCTCTCAACTGTCCCTGATTTTCAGGGACGTCCCTGATTTTGACTCAAATTTTAACTCTGTCCCTCTTAATCCCCTCCTAAAACTAGTGACATTTGGAGGATAGGTGGTGAATTACACTTAATGAATAATGACAATAATTAAGAGTTATAAACATCTTTTATTTCAGAAAATGTGTATTCATTCATATGCTCTGATTCTGTCAATGTTTCAAGTTAATAGCACTAATATTTTAAAAGTGTCCATGATTGTCCCTGATTTTTCTTGACTTGTTCCTGATTCTGTTGAAATTTGTCCACAATTGGTTGAGAGGTCACTTTATTCACAGACGAGAAGAGCTTCAAAACACAGGACAGCATTTCCTCCAACACAGCTTGTAAAAACAACTTTAAATTCACAGCATTCCTTGTCAGTCCCACAAGACTCTTTCCAACTCTCTTCTTCAGGAATCTACCGTTTTCTAGCAGAACTAACTATTTTGTACTCTGAATTCAATTAGGCCCACCTTAATTTCCCCAGAGTTCTCCTTGCCAGTTTTGTGAACAGTCCTTTACTTTTACTCTTATTACACATAACTGCAGATGTAGTGTAAAGTCCCTCTGTGAGTGCACTCCAGATGAAGCCACCATCTTACAATATAGCAATAACCCACGCCTGGGTGTGGGTAATGCGGGATTTAACCACGGTTGGCGTGGTTTGGTCCCGAGGGCGAAAGCCCAAACAAAGACAACCGTGGTTAAATCCCGCATTACCCACACCCAGAAGTGGGTTATTGCTATTATACTATGACATTATTTAAGAAAAAAAACAATTACTTTTCTTAAATAATGGCATTGTATAATGCCTCTTTGCTGCCCTTCCGCAGCTGTCTGGCATCCGCGGCAGTTCTGATGTACTGCACATGCCTACACAGTACATCAGAGCTGTGGCCAAAAGCAACGCAGAAAGCAAGATCTCTGTTGCTTTTTTACTGTTTCGCTATGTTAAATGGGTTTAACATAGCGAGACAGCTTTAAAATAAGCAACAGAGATCTCTGTTGCTTTTTTACTGTCTCGCTATGTTAAACCCATTTAACATAGCGAGACAGGTTTAAAAAAAAAGCAACGGAGAAAGCAAGATCTCCGTTGATTTTTACACACTGTGTCACTATGTTAAAGGAGTTTAACATAGCGAGACAGCTTTAAAAAAAGCAATGGAGATCTCTGTTGCTTTTTTTAAACCTGTGTCGCTATGTTAAACTCTTTTAACATAGCGAGACAGTGTTTTTAAAAATGACTTGTACTAATGGAAAAAGTCCGGGCGACCGGACCTTTTTCCATTAGTATAAGTCGATTTACAATGTGCACGCTGGCCAATCAGCGTGCACGTTTTGGAATATTAATAGGGGGTCATGGTATAATATGAAGTTATTATATGCATGGGTTTATCTGTCTATTTATAAGTCACTTACCGGCATTGGAACAGCAAAGTCTTACAGTCATAAATGATGAACTGTTTCTGCTATAAGAATATGCATTTTGGTTAATACTCTAATAATACTCTAATACTCATTTGGCTGAGATCTCATTAGTAGAAAATGGTACAGGTAGTATATTTTAGAAGGGGGTGGGGTTTAGCTGTTTATCAAGAACGTTATAATAGAGGTATGTGTGTGAAAGAGAAAGTGTGAGACTGGGTATATATCTCCTCTACTAAAGATAGTAATATGAGGTGCAAGTCTGTCTGACTGTCTGTCTGTCTGTCTTATGTGAGGGTGGAGGTGGAATATGTGTGGCATAACCCTAAACAAAGGCAGTAACAGTAGGTATATGGGTGGTGTTGGGATTCTGGGGACATAGCCCCCCTCTAAAGAAGGTAATAGTAGGTGCATGTGTTGTGTATGTGTTTGTGGGAGGGCGGGGTGTGTGAGTGATATGGAGGCTTTCCTCACTAAAAGTCATAATGAAGGTGCAGAGAGTGCATATATGTTTGTATTGGGGGAGGCTGACAGTGCCAAGCAGTCAGTTTGGGGGAAGAGCCCACAGCGAAAGGAGGTAATATAGCTAGTACAGTTATTAGTGAAGATGAGATATTTAATGTTTTCCTGTGTATCTAGGGAGATATGAGTTTGTTATATAATGTACCGTAGTGATTGTTTAAGTTTTATTGGGTATTAGTTTATTTGAATCACTGTATGAAATGTTTTCTTGTAGGGTTTTTACAGATGCTGTAAATACTATGTACTGTGAGGGACTGAATGTTATAGAATTGTGTTCCTTACATATGAAGGATTTCATTAAGTACAGTTATTTACAGCTGTATTAAACATAAATTATTGATTGCAAATCTAATAAATAAAGCACATTTTGAGTTTCTTCTTCTTCTTTTGGCTTTTCCCAGTTAGGGGTCGCCACAGCGGATCATCTGTTCGCTAATGATTGGCAGTGGAGTTTCATGGTGTCGTGTTGCCAGCCCGGTGTCTAGCCTTCCACAGAAGGCACACACATGCACACACTCGCACATAGAGCCAATTTAGACTGTCCAATCTACCTACAGCATGTCTTTGGGATGTGGGAGGAAACCAGAGCACCCAGAGGAAACCCACGCAACCACAGGGAGGACATGCAGACTCCACACAAAAGGCACCCCAGCCGAGGATCGAACCGGAAAACCTCTTGCTGTGAGGTGGCAACGCTAACCGCTGCACTACCGTGGCCACCCCATCACTTTTTCACATTTAAAATGGCTGACAACAGCAGTGCTACTCTGTGTTTATCACAATGTTGTTTTTGTTGGAGATGCTGTGTGCGCTCTGTCATTGACTACCTGATTTCAAATCACTCACACAGAGCTACAGTCATACCTCCGAACTTGCAAATCACTCACACAGTGCTACATTCATACCTCCCAACTCACAGATCCCTCACACAGAGCTAAAGTCATACCTCCCAACTCGCAAATTACTCACACAGCGTTACAGTCATACCTCCCAACTTGCAAATCACTCACACAGAGCTACAGTCATATCTCCCAACTTGCAAATCCCTCACACAGTGCTACATTCACACCTCCCAAATTGCAAATCCCTCACACAGCGCTACATTCATAACTCCCAACTCACAAATCCGTCACACAGAGCTACATTCATGCCTCCCAACTAGCAAATCCCTCACACAATGCTACATTCATACCTCCCAACTCACAAATCACTCACACAGCGTTACATTCATACCTCCCAACTTGCAAATCACTCACACAGAGCTACATTCATACCTCCCAACTTGCAAATCACTCACACAGTGCTATATTCATACCTCCAAATTTGCAAATCCCTCACACAGAGCTACATTCATACCTCCCAACTCGTAAATCCCTCAACCAGAGCTACATTCATACATCACAACCCATAAATCCCTCAACCAGAGCTACATTCATACCTCCCAATTCGCAAATCCCTCAACCAGAGCTACATTCATTCCTCCCAACTAGCAAATCCCTCACACAGCACTACAGTCATACCTCCCACCTCGCAAATCCCTCACACAGAGCTACATTCATACCTACCAAATCACAAATCACTCACACAACTCTAATTAATACCTCCCAACTCACAAATCTCTCACACAGCACTACAGTCATACCTCCCAACTTGCAAATCACTCACACAGAGCTACATTCATACCTCCCAACTGGTAAATCTCCTCATACAGAGCTACATTCATACCTCCCAACTTGCAAATCCCTCACACAGCACTATATTCATACCTCCCAACTTGCAAATCCCTCACACAGCGCTACATTCATACCTCCCAACTCGCAAATGACTCAC
This sequence comes from Protopterus annectens, assembly GCF_019279795.1. Lineage (NCBI taxonomy): Eukaryota > Metazoa > Chordata > Ceratodontiformes > Protopteridae > Protopterus > Protopterus annectens. The sequence goes on along the minus strand of NC_056739.1, from coordinate 121,412,850 downwards.
ACAGCTCTGCAGTCATACCTCCCAACTTGCAAATCCCTCACACAGAGCTACATTCATACCTCCCAACTCGCAAATCCCTCACACAGAGCTGCATTCATATATCCCAACTTTCAAATCCCTCACACAGAGCTATAGTCATACCTCCCAACTCGCAAATCCCTCACACAGAGCTACATTCATCCCTCCCAACTCGTAAATCCCTCACACAGCGCTACATTCATACCTCCCAACTAGCAAATCCCTCATACAGTGTTACATTCATATCTCCCAACTTGCAAATCCCTCACACAGTGCTTCATTCATACCTCCCAAATCACAAATCACTCACACAGTGCTACAGTCATACCTCCCAACTCGCAAATCCCTCACACAGCGCTACATTCATACCTCCCAACTCGCAAATCCCTCACACAGAGCTACATTCATACATCCCAACTCGCAAATCCCTCACACAGAGCTATAGTCATACCTCCCAACTTGCAAATCCCTCACACAGAGCTACATTCATACCTCCCAACTTGTAAATCCCTCACACAGAACTACATTCATACCTCCCAACTTGCAAATCCCTCACACAGCACTACATTCATACCTCCCAACTCGCAAATCCCTCAACCAGAGCTACATTCATACCTCCCAACTCACAAATACCTCAACCAGAGCTACATTCATACCTCCCAACTTGCGAATCCCGCACACAGCGCTATATTCATACTTCCCAACTTGCAAATCCCTCACACAGAGCTACATTCATACCTCCCAACTCGTAAATCCCTCACACAGTGTTACATTCATACCTCCCAACTCGCAAATCCCTCACACAGCACTGCATTCATACCTCCCAACTCGCAAATCCCTCAACCAGAGCTACATTCATACCTCCCAACTCACAAATACCTCAACCAGAGCCAAATTCATACCTCCCAACTCGTAAATCTGTCACACAGTGCTACATTAATACCTCCCAACTCGCAAATCCCTCACACAGCGCTACATTCATACCTCTCAACTCGCAAATCCCTCACACAGTGCTACATTCATACCTCCCAACTCGCAAATACCTCAACCAGAGCTACATTCATACATCCCAACTCGTAAATCCCTCACACAGTGCTACATTAATACCTCCCAACTCACAAATTCCTCACACAGCACTACATTCATACCTCCCAACTCATAAATCACTTACACAGTGCTACATTCATACCTCCCAAATCACAAATCACTCAAATAGAGCTACATTCATACCTCCGAAATCACAAATACCTCAACCAGGACTACATTCATACATCCCAACTCATAAATCCCTCACACAACGCTACATTCATACATCCCAACTTGTAAATCCCTCACACAGCGCTACATTCACACCTCCCAACTCTTCTTGACTTTACACAATGTCCCCAAATTTGCCTCATACTTCTGCCTTATTCCTCATAAAATGTTTGACTTTCTGGAAAATTTTTGAGGATTACTATCAGTCAATAATGTCAGATGTTAGAGTTTTGTGCTTTTCAATGTTCAGAAAATACACATTGATGCAAAACCTTCTGCGCTATTAACTTTTTTTAGTGAATTTAAGTTATATTTAAAAAGTGGCTCTGATGTTGGGCCTTTGTCCCTCCATTATTTTTGGCTTTCTCCAGAATTCTGGTGCAAAGAAGTTGAGTTGGCACATTCATGACAGGAGTGCAACGTGAAGAATGCTGTGTGAGTGTTTGCTGAAAATTCACACGATTTTTAGTTTATGTCACTTTTTTCTATGGGTTGTATACTGAATGACCATTTTGTTTTTGTTTTAATACACAGACTCGTATCTGTATCACTATGTATAAATGCGTGTGTGTGTGTGTGTGTGTGTGTGTGTGTGTGTGTGTGTGTGTGTGTGTGTGTGTGTGTGTGTGTGTGTATATATATATATATATATATATATATATATATATATACATGCATACAGACAGAGAGAGAGAGACGTATATATTTTATTTATTTATTTATTTTACATTTGTTGACTGGGATAGTCCGACTGGATATATGTTCATTTTCAGCGGAGGCCCGGGGAGAAAAGCTCCACATACCAAAAAAGAGACAGTACATACATCACTGAGTGATAAACTCAGGCAGACAATGTTTAGAAAAATATGGACAAAGACTACAGGCAGATATCAATATACACAATGTGTAGACTTACACCTGATTGGCAGAGACATATCAGAAAATGTGAACACAGAATACAATCAGATCTCATAATTCACAATGCTTAGACATTCAAATGTTATGAGGCATAGATACTTGGCTAAACAGCAGGTTGGGTAGCAAGACATGTATTAGTGAAGTTGTTAGTCAGGTTTAGAACAAGAGCACAGCCAATGAGATGTGAGGTATTTTTTGAGTTCTCTTTTAAATAGGGGTAGTGAGGTTTCCTTGGTAACGGTAGTAAGGAGTAGATTCCAGATTTTACCAGTTGAGTTGGCAAATATAGCATCACCAGTAGAGTTGTTGGATTTTTGGGTCAGTATCAATAGTTTATTAGCTGAGCATAATGGCCTAGGGGCACTATGAGGGGTGAGAATATTTTTGAGGGCAGGGGTTATATCAGGTTGATGGAGTATTTTATGTGCTACTATTAGCTGGTTGAACTGTACAAAGGTAGGATACTCTAGCCATCCCAGTGAGGGCAGGGGTTATATCAGGTTGATGGAGTATTTTATGTGCTACTATTAGCTGGTTGAACTGTAGAAAGGTAGGATACTCTAGCCATCCCAGTGCTTTGAGGTTCTGGCAATGGTGGGTCCTAAAAGCCATGCCAATAGCAAATCTGGCTATATGATTGTAATATCATGATAATTTGTTGAGATTGGTTTTGGATAGGTTGGTGAGTACAGGGAAGGCATACATAAGGGTAGAGAGGAGGTGTGATCTTGCAATAGCTACCCTAGCTAGGGGGTGAGGAAAGGTTTGGCTCTGTACAAGGAACCAAGTTTTTTTGTTGATGGACTTAATAGTGTGATTTACATGTTTAACAAATTTAAGGCTGTTGTCTATTATTACGCCTAGAAGTTTTGTATGGTCATCAGGGGAGCTAATGGTGTCATTGCTAGATTTGATATTGAAGGAAGCAGGAGAAATTCTATGGTTAGGGGAGAAAAGTAGTAGCTTGGTTTTGTTAGAATTTAGAAGCAGGCGGCGATTAGCTAGCCATGTTTCCACCTTGCTGAAAGTAGTCTGGGTGAGGGTTAGAAGTTGTGTAGGAGAAGAGGCGGAGCATATTAGCGTTGAGTCATCTGCATATTGGATGCAGGTGGCTCCTGGGATGGTGGTGTGCAGATCACTGATAAAGGTAGAGAAAAGAAGGGGACCTAGTACGGACCCTTGTGGGACACCTAGGGTTAGAGGAAGTTGGGATGACAGCTTACTCTACCATACGACAGCCTGCTGTCTATCGTTTAGGTAGGAGTGAAACCATTGTATTGCATGTTGGTCTAAACCGGTGGTTTGCAGGGTAGATATGTATATGTTTATATCCATCCATCCATCCTCAACCCCTTTTCCCATTTGTGCACATGGGGTTGGAGTGTCATTTATCGATGTATAATATGTAGCCATCATTTATAGATACACAAAAACATACATATAGCTATCAGTCTACGCATTTATCTCATCTCTCCCTCTCTCTATGTGTGTGTGTGTGTGTGTGTGTGTGTGTGTGTGTGTGTGTGTGTGTGTGTGTGTGTGTGTGTGTGTGTGTGTGTGTGTATATATATATATATATATATATATATATATAAACATACACGCGTGTATATCTATCTATCTATATAGATATATATATATATATATATATATATATATATATATATATATATATATATATATAGATGTGTGTGTGTGTGTGTGTGTGTGTGTGTGTGTGTGTGTGCATACATTTGTGCACAACCTTTAAACTTACTACCCATCCATAATAGCAAGAATAAGTTTAGTAGAAATGAATGGGTTACAGTAGCTAGTCTGCCATTCACATTTTGTGGAGATGGGAAGAAACTGGAGTTGTGAAAGAAAGTGCACAAATATATGAGTAAGGCATAGAAACATTACACACTCTGTGCATTTAGTAATTGAATATGAGGATGAACCCATGATGTAGGTAACTGAAATGTGAACACACATGCACACAGACACACACACACACACACACACACACACACACACACACACACACACACCCCACACATATGCGTAGATATATAATATATAAAATTTAAAACAGAGACATATTTGCACATTCTTCGTAATGTTGCTATAATAAAATGATGCATGTGAGTATGTGTCAGTTTCATCATTTCTGCGAAGAGTTGTAGAACACTAATGAAAAAAGAACACCTCAGCTGCATGGTTCTCACTTAATAAACTCTAATAAAATGTCAGAAAAAGTTGTTTATTGGCTATAGGTAGTTGTTAGTGGTAAAATTCAATACATTTTATATGTAGAGCTTGCTGTGCAGCTAAAACAACAGCACTTAACACCCTTTCAGTTAAGGTACTGTTTTATTTGCTACTGTTGATAGGTGGCTTACTTCATACAGCTGTGTTCTTTCATCCTTGTTTGCTTAGCATAACAATCTCTCTTTTAATCTGCACTTTGAAGAAAATAGTCATCTGTCATGTCTGACAGGGCCCTTGCAGTCAAAAGACCATTACAAGGAGTGGCTGCTGTGGCAGCCATGAGGCTTTCAGGCTTTGAGAAGCAGTAATTGCATTCGGGATTAACTGAATTAGTTATTTGCATATGCAGAATGTTTGGCTGTATGCTAAGTTAGAAGAACAATGCAGCGAATCAATTTCTTAAGTGAACTTTGGCAGGACTGACAGTCATTCTGTGTGTTACTGATGATCCTAAATAGTGCCTGTAGAAACATGCAGGTGTACTAATGTACAGAGAAACTCGCAGGTAAGCCAGTATACATAGAACCATGAAGGCATGCAACGTATAGAGAAACATGCAGGTGTGTTAATGTACAGAGAAACTCACAGGTAAGCCAGTATACATAGAAACATGAAGGTATGCAAGGTACAGAGAAACATACCGGTATATATGTGTACTGAGAAAGTCACAGGTATGCTAGGGTACATAGAACCGTGAAGGTATGCCATGGTACAAAGAAACATGCAGGTGTGTTACTGTACAGACCAACTCACAGGTAAGCCAGTGTACATAGAACCATGAAGTTATGCCATGGTACAGAGAAACATGCCAGTATATCAGTGCATTGAGAAACATGCAGGTATGCCAGTGTATATAGAACCATGAAAGCATGCCAATGTACAGAGAAACATGAAGGTATGCCAAAGTACAGAGAAACATGCAAGTATGTCAGTGTACAGAGAAACTTGTAAGTATGTTAGTGAACAGAGGAATATGAAGGGTTGCCTGTGTAGAGAGAAACATGCAGCTGTCTCAGGTACGGCAAAGCATCCAGGTATGCCAGGGTACAGAGAAACATGCAGGTATGTCAGTTAATGTAGAAGCATGTAGGTAGTTAATGAACAAATATGAAGGGTTGTCTGTGTACAGAGATACATGCACGTGTCCCTGCGTACACAGAAGCATGCAGGTATGCCAGTGTACATAGAAACAGTCAGGTATGTCAGTGTTCAGAGAACCATGATGGAATGTCAATGTAGAGTGAAACATACAGGTACATCCGTGCACAGAGAAACATGCACTTCTGACAATGTATAGAGAAAAATGTCCCCTTTCATCCCCAAGTTGACCACCCCGATACAGCAGACTTTTTACTGAATTCTTATTGCCGCTATACTGCAGAGTAAAGCAAGAATACTTACCCTCATTATGGGGGGGGCTCCTGGTCATATGCGAGGTCTCTGTGTGGGAGTTCAGTTGAAGTGAAATGCTTTCTGATTATTTTGAAATGCTGGATTGAGAAAGGGCCATTCACTTAACTATTGAAAGGTTGTCTGTGGATGCTTTTCCCACTAACTTCATCTTAATCACAGTTGTCTTAAAGAGGTGGGAATTTCCTTGCTAAATGGCATTGCCATTACTTTCCAAGTACACGCTACCACCTTGTGTTTCTTCCTGCATTTTCTCTCAGGTCTGGCTTGGAACTGCTGATTAGCTTCTCTTTAACAGGTGAGCAGAACTATTGGCATGGCAGGAGACTGGCACATTTATGATAGCAGTGTTAGAATAGCATATGCCACATGCTCTTTTGTAGAACTAGCAGTTTGTGTGATGTGCATTTCTTGTATACTGCAGACACTGCTCAGTCTGCTGGCATACATTATTTTACTCCTTCCTTGTTCTATATGTAATACCCTGACGCAGCTTTTATGGAGAAGCTGCAAACTTGCACTCTTCATACAGGGAACCGAAGGGTTTGCACTAAACTATTTATAGCTTGATATAATTTCTTTATGTTTTCTCCTCTATTATTTATTTTTACTAATGTTTTTATTAACCAGCTTAATTTTCGAGCCCCCTTTCTAATGCAGTCCTGCCTAACTGTCATCTCTTTGGCGGTATTCATTCTCATTATGCGTAAATTACCCATAAGCGAAGTGAGTATGTGAACAAGCACAATTAGGCAATTCAGATACAAAAATATGCAAATGAGAGAATAATGAGATGCAAATGAGGTCTCTTCCTACTTTTACACAGTTCATAGTTGCTTTTGATGTGCAAGTATGCCATGTGCAGATGGGTCATAAAAAAGTGAATCTGTGCCTTTTCTCTCCAGTTTGCAATCCATGAAGATTATTTCTTTTGCAACCAGTCTAGATGTATCCCACTCTGAGTTGCTTGTTTCAGTCATCCATTGCATGGAGCAGCGAATGCTTGCCTTTGGGAAGAAGATATAGGCAAAGTACAACTCACATCAATTTTACTGAGTGGGAATTACTGGATAGGTTTAGACCGGACATGGATATTCTACAGGCATTGGTTGCATTTATGGCCCACAGATGGTCACTGGGGGAATGCCTAGCCTTCCTATACTTGTTAATATCAAGGTATGTATAAACTTCAATATGCTCACTGTAGGGACCTTTCAGTGACAGACAGGGGGCATAGTGGGGATCTCACATGCTTCTTCACAGCACCAAACCAGTACTATGTGTGCCTTCTGTGGAATGGCATGTTTTCCTGAGATGTTTGATGTGACAGACCGCACCTTTGTTGCTATAAGGGCACCATCTGGACCGTGGGGTGAGTGTCATTAGAAGAGGAAAGGGTGCCATTTCATGAACTGGTAGACAGTGTGTCATACGTGGGGGTGCATCACCAATGTGTTGGCCCAACATCCTGCAAAGCCCATGATTCTCCTATATGGCACACAAGCTCACCATGCCACTTCTTCATGGTAGGATTCCTCATGGTCACTTAGTTGATGATGCCACTTCTTCGTGGTAGGATTCCTCATGGTCACTTAGCTGATGATGCCACTTTTTCGTGGTAGGATTACTCATGGTCACTTAGCTAATGATGCCACTTCTTCATGGTAGGATTCCTCATAGTCACTTATCTGATGATGCCACTTCTTCATGGTAGGATTCCTCATGGTCACTTAGCTGATGATGCCACTTCTTTGTGGTAGGATTACTCATGGTCACTTAGCTGATGATGCCATTTCTTCGTGGTAGGATTCCTCATGGTCACTTTGCTGATGATGCCACATCTTCATAGCAGGATTCCTCATGGTCATTTAGCTGATGATGCCACTTCTTCATGGTAGGATTCCTCATGGTCACTTAGCTGATGAGTAAAAACTGTTGTAATGTTGTTAACCATACTTATTTCTATGCCTATAGAATGGCATAGTTAACATTGAGCAGTCGCCCCTATTTTATGTGGCCCCTTCCTGTTTTCTTTTTGAGGAGATGGAGGCTACACATTGACTATTGGCTGCTGACACAAGTCTGTAACCTCCAGGGAACTGCTGACAAGTATTTTAACATCATTCTGTCCCAGATGTGGATAGTTATCGAGTGAGTGTTTGAACTTCTCAAAGCCTGTTTCTGTTGCCTGTGAGTTTGGAGAGGGGTGGAGGCTTTTAGTATGAGGCTGTTACTGCATGTAGGATGTTTTACATGTGCTGCATCTGCACAGCATGATCCTACATCAGTCTGGTGCATGACCGCCATGGCCAGTCACTGACAGTGTCAGTGCAGCTCCATCTATCATTTGTCCCACCTGCAACTACAGCAATGGTGGCCAGAGGACAGTGGGAAGTGAGAAAGATAATACTTGATGCCTGCAGTGTTACTTGAGGGCTATGCTCAGTGATGCATGGTCAACATACACTGAGCACTGGACACTTATCCTTATATCATGAACAAAAGTTTGTTTTCTGAAGGTATCGGACATCATTATTTGTCCAGCATTTAATGGTCAGTAGCACAAATGATAGTTATGCTGACAGACTCTGATGAAGTGTAGAAGAGCTGGTATTATGAAAAGTATTTAGTGGCTTTACTGTCAGGGTTTCCTGCTGAGCTACTTAATGAATGTGTATTTACCTGCTGAAAAAAAAAACAAGTTGGTTTTCAGTAATGACATTCTTGCAGTTGTTTTTTTTTAATCTGGTGTTGCCTCTTTCCTTTCTTTCAGGTACAATGAATAACTACAGCATTTCTCCTGTCTGCAAAGTGACTTATGTGTTAGTTATAGTCAAAATGTTACTTAGATTTTGAAGGTGTCATGCAGTGACCCCTAAACATAGTGTGGGTGATAGTCCCAAAGATCGTGAGCAATTGCTGGCATGTAAACGTGATGATGGCCTGTTCCAGTGACAGGATCTACCAGAGACAGGGGAACCTCTTGATATTGACTTAATGGTGCTGTAGAGCCTAGACCATGAATGAGAGATTCTACCATGTGTTGTAGAAGTCTGAGAAGGCCTGATTGCTGTACAGCCTAGACCAGAGGTCTGCAACTTTCACTATCAAAAGAGCCATTTTTGGCCCCTCTCCCACCAAATAAAATTCATCAAGAGCCACAAAATCTATTTGACCACTAAAATGAAGATAACACAGCATATAAAGTTTTATATATAGTTATTATACTAAATATAAAATAATTAAGTTTATAAGAGCAATATTTAAAATCCGCCCCTATTTTTGTTCCTTTGTTGGGATTGCTCAATCACTCTCAGTGTGTGTGTGTGTGTGTGTGTGTGTGTGTGTGTATGTGTGTGTGTGTGTGTGTGTGTGTGTGTGTGTGTGTGTGTGTGTGTGTGTGAGATATCTCTTGACCTCTTATAACAAGAAATCTGGACAAAGCCATACATAATGGGGCACAAAGACCCAAAAATAGGGACACTTTTTAAATATTGCTCTTACAAGCTTGAAAGCTGATAAAATAACAGATGTTGCATTAGCATTAATTTTCTGAAGGGTATGAAGTCTGAAACTCAAATGTATGTCTGTTGTTTCTGACTTCAGCCCTCAATGATTTGCCAGAAAATCATAATATTATGAGAAACAGACCAAAAATATGAGGCAAAAGTCAAGACATTCAGCAAAAATCTGCACAGTTGAGAGGTAACTGTGCGCGCGCATGTGTGTGGAAAATGCATGTTAACAGAAACCATGTTATTCTAGCAAGTGTCTAAGTTTATAAGAGCAATATTTAAAGTCCGTCCCTATTTTTGTTCCTTTGTTCCCCTTTATTTATGGCTCTGTCCAGATTTTTTGTGGTAAGACTTAGAGAGGTATGGACACCTTTCAGGCGACGCTGCTGCTGCCAGAGGATCAGTCGCTCGCTCACATTGTGTATGAAATGCATGGCAACAGAAACAGTGTTATTCTAGCAAGTTTCTAAGTTTCTAACAGCAATATTTAAATTCCGTCGCTCGATCACTGTGTGTGTGTGTGTGTGTGTGTGTGTGTGTGTGTGTGTGTGTGTGTGTGTGTGTGTGTGTGTGTGTTGTGTGGTAGAGTGGCCATTACTTTTCAAAGCTACAGGGAGCCACTTCAGAGGGGTGGAAGAGCCACATGCGGCTTCAGAGCCACAGGTTGCAGACCCCTGGCCTATACCATGAATGAGAGATTTTACCATGTGTTGTGAAAGTCTGACAAGGCCTGATTGGTCTTTTCTTATGGAAATCTGCATGAGTGCTTGCAGCACATTTTTGGGACACACAAAGTGCCCAGCCTACTATTCCACCACAGATGTGGACACTACCTTGTCCATGCTCAGCTATGTCTCCAGTGTGTGTTTGGTAAGTCCTTATTAGCATGCTTATGGAGGCTGACATGGATGTCAAGTGTTTGCAGCCACACTGTGCACAAGGATCATCATGGCCTCTGAAATCCACCATTCCATACACTGGTGAATGTCCTCGCACTGTGCACAAGGATCATCATGGCCTCTGAAATCCACCATTCCATACACTGGTGAATGTCCTCGCACTGTGCACAAGGATCATCATGGCCTCTGAAATCCACCATTCCATACACTGGTGAATGTCCTCGCACTGTGCACAAGGATCATCATGGCCTCTGAAATCCACCATTCCATACACTGGTGAATGTCCTCATGTACATCTGGTAACTCTAAAATAAGCTCTACCTTACACTCAGTGTTAGTAACCTGGGCCTGAACTATGTCATAGCACATCTGCTGCTGGGCAGACAAGGCCTTGCTTGTCTCTGGAGCTGACCTTGAAATATGTCTTCCCCTGCCACCCCTGTGTACAGGTGTAGTGCTACAACCAAAAAGGTTCTCTTTTCATCAAGGAGTTCAGGCTGTGCACAAGAAACGGGTGTTGAGCTACCTGGTGCCACACCTTATTGTAAAGTCATTTCCTAATTATGCTGTGTGTGAACCTGTGTCACTGCCTGTGGCTGTGTCATGAGAGTGAGAGTTATGGCATCATTGTGGACAGGCATTCTGTTACCACCATTAGCCTGCTGTGGTGCAGTATGGAATGTGGCTGTTTTTGGTGTGGATCATGTGAAGAAATATATCAAGATGTGGTTTATGTGATGTGTGGGACATAAATGAGAGATATTATGTCCACACCAATCAAGGAGTGTGACACTGGATCAATGGAGTATCTAATGAGGAAACATGCAAGAGTTATATTGCAGGCAGGTATGATGCCAAGCACATCTAGCCTGAAATCAGTAAAGGCATTCAGTACTAACCTTCCACTGTGCCTGACTGAAGATTTTGTATGCGTCTGCAAATACTGGTATAATCATCCCTTTGGATTATTCCAGAGCATTCTCTTGTGTATCAAAATCATCAAACCTTATAGAGGGAGAATGTAGTCCTCATGCAGTGTGAAAGGTTGGCAGTGCAGTGCCCACCATCAGTGCTTCTACTGGCATCACCCCTTATAGAAGGAGACTGTAGTCCTCATGTAGTGTAAAAGGTTAGCAGTGCAATGCCCATCATCAGTACTTCTACTGGTATTACCCCTTATAGAAGGAGACTGTAGTCCTCATGTAGTGTAAAAGGTTAGCAGTGCAATGCCCATCATCAGTACTTCCATTGTTATCACCCCTTATAGAGGGAGAATGTAGACCTCATGCAGTGTGAAAGGTTGGCAGTGCAGTGCCCACCATCAGTGCTTCTACTGGCATCACCCCTTATAGAAGGAGACTGTAGTCCTCATGTAGTGTAAAAGGTTAGCAGTGCAATGCCCATCATCAGTACTTCTATTGTTATCACCCCTTATAGAGGGAGAATGTAGACCTCATGCAGTGTGAAAGGTTGGCAGTGCAATGCCCGCCATCAGTGCTTCTACTGGCATCACCCCTTATAGAGGAAAAATGTGGTCATCATGCAGTGTGAAAGGTTGGCAGTGCAATGCCCACCATCAGTGCTTCTACTGGCATCACCCCTTACAGAGGGAGAAAGTAGTCCTCATGCAGTGTGAAAGGTTGGAAGTGCAGTGCCCACCATCAGTGTTTCTACTGGCATCACCCCTTATAGAGAGAGAATGTAGTCCTCATGTAGTGTGAAAGACTGGCACTGTAATGCCCACCATCAGTGCTTCTACTGGCAATTGCAGTCTGTCTAGCCTTTGTTCTGGTATGTTCCACCATGTCATTAACTCTTTTCTGACACTGTGCCAAGGTGCGGTTCTTTCTACTTACAGCATGTATGTTAACCGCAACCTGATTTTACACCTTAGTTCTCTGCTTATTTTGGCCCTCTTTCTGAAAAGACATTTTCCATTTGTTCGCAGTGCATTATTCATGGGGATATGATTCTCCCCGGGATTGAGTTTGTCTCTCCTGTGTCTTGCTCCCTGCTACAACACTTTTAACCTGAAAATACATTTGCAAATAATTATACTTTCCTAATTTTTGTGACTGCAATCAATTCTGGGTTATGGATTTCATTTGGTAATTAAAGTGTAGAGGTGGGTCTACTTTAAAAGACCGACACGCCAGTTCGCCGATACACAAACCACCGAGACCAGATAACCGTCAACACACAAAACCGACAACGCAAAACACCGAACACCATTACACCGACACACCGAACGTAAACACATTACACTACATAGCATAGCCACTAGCCCTAACCCAAACCCTAACCCTAAGGTCTGACACTATCGCACACTCACCCTACCTGCACCCTAACCCTAACTCACTTAACCCACCCCTAACCCCAAGGTCCGACACTATCGCACTCTCACCCTACCTGCACCCTAATCCTAACTCACTTAACCCACCCCTACACCTAAAGACTGTCACTATCGCACACTTCACCTACCTGCACCCTAACCCTAACTCACTTAACCCACCCAAAAACATAAAGCCCGTCACTATCGCACACTCACCCTACCCGCACTCTAAACCTAACTCACTTAACCCGTCCCTAAACTACAGTCCCTCACTATCACACACTTACCTTACCCTAACCCTAACTCCGACACTAACACACACTCACCTTTCCCACAGCCTAAAACAAAATCCCACAATATCGCACACTTACCTGACCGCTCCTAAATCCGTCACTGTCGCACACTTACCGAGTCGAGCTCACACATTACCCTTGTCGGTCTTTCCGCTGTCGGCAAATCACCCTTTCGGTAAACTTACCTGTCGGTCGTTTGGTCTTCGTCTTCCGCATGTCGGGGAATCGTTGGTTCGGTCAACTAAAGGGGACCCGTAGAGGTACATTGAGGCATTAATTATAATTGTTGGGATTGTCTTTCCTTTGCAGTACTTTCTGTGTTATGCATTTATCTCCCATATTTTGTGTCAGGCAGTGCATAGTGAAATGTAGGTCTATAAGGGTTTGTTGTAACGGTGTAGTGAAGTGATTATTAATTTAATGTGTCATGCATTTCATGGCTACGCTGTGGCCATGAGTATTTCCATTGCAGGAAACCAGCATCTGTAATAAGCCACTGGGGACTTGTAACTAATAAAACCAGCAATGGGTATGGCACCTTCCATATTACAAACATTTACACTCAGAAATACAGGTCACATAGTATTTCCTTCCTTAGCAGTATGTATGTCATAGCTAATTCTGAAGATGTAACACCAAAATCCAAAGCTAATTGCTCTCTTGTTAATATCTGTGCATTTTATTAACCTTTTCATGTAATTCAGCCTTTCCCACAACGTTTAAATAAATGTGGGTCTGTGTGGCTTTTAAAATGGTGGACTATAACTGACTAGTGAAAGTTTAGTCAGATTTATGAAGCTCTTATCCCAGTGAAATGTAGCTGTGCTTAGCTCCGTTAATCACGTTGAACTGCATGTGTATAAGTGCTATTGTTGGTGTAGCTGCCTTCATACTGCTGTGCATAAGTGCCATATCAGCCTAAGCTTAAATGCACCATGCTGCATGTGCTCACAGGGTGTAAGGGGGTAGGTAGGGTGATGTCATACCCTAGTAGTCTTAGTTTCATACCTCTGCATCTTATTCTAATCCTAGACCTAGGGCGATACAATCTGCTGGTCTTTACAAGAGACTTCAACCTGCTGCAGGAGTTTTACCTGCAGAAACCCATGTGTAAAAAAAAATCGACATTTGGCAGGACCTGGGGTGGGGGATCCACTCACCTCTGGGATGGGAGTCCCTTGCTCAGGAAAGCAATGTATTCACAAGTACAATGACCTGCAGTGGCTGAGGTGGCAAGGTATTTCTTAAATACTGAAGTAATATGTATCTATATACTTCTCTCTCTCTCTCTTCATATACAGTGGATATAAAAAGTGCACACACCCCTGTTAAAATGTCAGGTTTTTGTGATATAAAAAAATGAGACCACATTAAATCATTTCAAAACGTTTTCCACTTTAATGTGACCTATAACCTGTACAATTCAAGTGAAAAAGAAACAAATCTGTTAAGGGAAAAAATATAAAAAATAAAACGCATACAATAAGCAGGTTGCATAAGTGTGCACACCCTTAAACTAATACTTTGTTGAAGCACCTTTTGATTTAATTACAGCATTTAGTCTTCTTGGGTACACACCTTCCATCAATTAAAGAGACTCTGATTAACCCCAAATATAGTTCAGTTGTCCTAGCAGGATTTTTCTGACATTTACTCAGTTGCCTGCTACAGCAAAAACCATGGTTCACAGAGAGCTTGCAAAGCATCAAATGGATCTCATTGTTGAAAGGTATCAGTCAGGAGAAGGGTATGAAAAAAATTCCACAGCATTGGGCATACCATGGAACACAGTGAAGACATTCATCAAAAAATGAAGAAAATATGGGACAATGGTGACATTGCAAAGAACTGGACATCCCACCAAAATTGATGAAAAGACAAGATGAAACTGGTCAGGGAGGCTGCCAAGAGATCTACAGCAACACTGAGGAGCTGCAGGAATTTCTGGCAAGTACTGGTTGTGTACTACGTGACAACAATCTCTCTTATTCTCCATATATCTAGGTTATGGGGTAGGGTTGCAAGACAGAAGCATTTTCTTGCACAGAAAAACATCCAGGCCTGTCTAAAATTTGCAAAACAATATATCAAGTCTCCCAAAAGCATGTGGGAAAATGTGTTATGGTCTGATGAGACCAAGGTTGAACTTTTTGGCTGCAATTCCAAAAGGTACGTTTGGCGCAAAAACAACACTTCGCATCACCAAAATAACACCATCCCCACAGCGAAGCATGGTGGTGGCAGTATCATTCTTTGGGGTTGCTTTTCTTCAGCTGGAACTGGGGCTTTAGTCAAGCTGGAGGGAATTATGAACAGTTCCAAATTCCAGTCACTTTTGGCCCAAAACCTTCAGGCATCTATTAGAAAGATGAAGAAGAATTTCACCTTTCAACATGACAATGCATACAACCAAATCAACAAAAGAATGGCTTCACCAGAAGAAAATTAATGTTTTGGAATGGCCCAACCAGAGCCCAGACCTAAATCCAATAGAAAATCTGTGGGGTAACTTGAAGAGGGATGTGCACAAGAGATCCCCTTGCAATCTGACAGATTTGGAGCACTTTTGCAAGGAAGAGTGGGCAAATATTGCCAAGTCAAGATGTGCCATCCTGATAGACTCCTACCCAAGAAGACTTGTTGTTCTTCTCCTTTCGGCTTTTCCCGGTTAGGGGTCACCACAGTGGAACTCCGGTCCGCTAATGATTGGCAGTAGATTTTTATGGTGCCGAAGTGCCAGCTCGACACCCAACCTTCAATGAAGGCACGCCCATTCACGCATGTCTTTCGAATGCCACTCGACTGCAGGGAGGACATGCAGACTCCACACAGAAGGCGCTCCAGCCAAGAATTGAATGGGAGAACTTACTGTGAGGTGACAATGCTACCACTGTACCACCGCGGCTACCCAAGAAGACTGAATGCTGTAATTAAATGAAAAGGTGCTTCAACAAAGTATTAGTTTAAGGGTGTGCACACTTATGCAACCAGCTTATTGTATATTTTTTATATATTTTTCCCCTAACAGATTTATTGATTTTTTAATTGAATTGCACAGGTTATAGGTCATATTAAAGGTGGGAAAAGTTTTGAAATGATTTATTGTGGTTTAATTTTTTATATCACAAAAACTTGGAATTTTAACACAGTGGTGTGTACACTTTTTATAACCACTGTATATATATATATATTTTTTAACAGGGGTGTGTACACTTTTTATATCCACTGTGTGTGTGTGTGTGTGTGTGTGTGTGTGTGTGTGTGTATATATATATATATATATATATATATATATATATATATATATATATATATATATATACAGTGGATATAAAAGGTGTACACGTCCCTGTTAAAATGCCAGGTTTTTGTGATATAAAAAAAATGACACCACAATAAATTATTTCAAAACTTTTTCACCTTTAATGTGACCTATAACCTGTACAATTCAGTTGAAAAAGAAAAAAATCTGTTAGGGGAAGAAATATAAAAAATAAAAAACGTACAATACGCTGGTTGCATAAGTGTGCACACCCTTAAACCAATACTTTGTTGTGTGTGCACACCCTTAAACTAATACTTTGTTGAAGCACCTTTTGATTTAATTACAGCATTCAGTCTTCTTGGGTAGGAGTCTATCAGCATGGCACATCTTGACTTGGCAATATTTGCCACTCTTCCTTGCAAAAGTGCTCCAAATCTTTCAGATTGCAAGGGTATCTCTTGTGCACAGCCCTCTTCAGGTCACCCCACAGATTTTCTATTAGATTTAGGTCTGGGCTCTGGTTGGGTATATTATATATACCAATTCTGAGGTTACAAAACAATGGGGAAGGACATATACCCTTCCCTAGTATAACTTCAATTTTGTCAATATTTTAATATTTATGTGCTTAGACTATATAAACTATATCAATATCCATATCTATCTATCTATCTATATATATATATATATATATATATATATATATATATATATAGATAGATATATGTGTATGTGTGTGTGTGTGTATGTATACACACATATATATATATATATATATATATATATATATATATATATATATATATATATATATATATATATCTATGGGATCCGTATGGATCCCCGAACGACAACATCACCGAAACAGATTTGGCCGGGCATACTTGCGTGAAAGTGCTTTTCACCGCCGAAGCACTTTTGTGTAAGTATGCCTGTTGCAGAGATCGAACTATAGTGAGGATAAGGAAAAATTCCCTTTTCCCCACTGTAGTGCGACCTTGGTGTGAGAATATTAAAGTAGGAGGGGTGTGGGGGGTGCTGGGGTGCTTGTCCCTCTGCAAAAACGTAAATGTAATGTTTTTTTTTTCCTAACACACTTTAACGAAAACGCTTTTTCGGTGAAAGCGCTTTTGTTAAAGTGTGTTCGGTGATATAGTCCTAGATCCATATATATATATATATATATATATATATATATATATATATATATATATATATATATAGAGAGAGAGAGAGAGAGAGATGGCACTATTAATTGTTCAGAGCTTAGAGAAGGTAGTGAAATTATATATGTGTGTCACTAAGACTGATTTAGGATCATAGGTGTTATAACATTTTTGAAGTGCTGGCATATGACATATATAACTCAATTACTTGCTAACTTTTTATTTATTGTACTTTCTTATACATTGTACTTCAGTGTGTGTTACATGCCACTGAGGCTTTTACTTAACCAGATTAACTTGTTCATAACTCATTTTTTTAATCCAATTATTACTGAGAATTTTATTTTTAAAATGTATTGTTTATATGTTGTACTACCAAGGATCTTTGAAACACCTTTCTCCAAGAGATGGGAAATACTAAAAACAGACACACAAGGCCACAGAGATTCTGACAAATAGAGCTCAAACAAATAAAATGCAATATTAGTGCTTTTATTTTAATTTATAATAAAACTTCTTCGGAGGAAGTGAACCAAACCACATCATTTAAATACTAAAAAATAATGTGAGAAACTTTTTAAATGATGTGACTTGCTTTTAAATAATTCAATATTTTATTCTATTGAATATGTTGCCGTATCCTGGATTTGTTCAGCGTGCTCGGCTGTCACATGATTTTAAAGCTGATCATATGATTTTAAAGAAAGTTTTTGGCTGTCACATGATTTAAAAGCTAGTCACATGATTTTAAAAGTTTGTCACATGATATTTTACTATTTAAACAGTGTGGTTTGTTCACTTCATCTGAAGAAGTTTTATTGTAAAATAAAATGAAAACACTAATTATACATTTCGAGCTGTTTGAGCTGGATTTCTTGGAATCTTTGTGGCCTTGTGTGTGTGTTTTTGTCAGTATTTCTTCTGTTTTAGTTAGATGTGAAATGCTATTGACATCTTATTAGGGATTTCCAGAATTTTCCTCAAGTGCTGCAGTTGAGGGAGAAGGAATGGAAGAAGTTATTGGACTATGTAGTGTTCACTGGATTTGCATTAATGTAAATGATAATGCTTTAAGCTCCCAGTTAATGACATAATAATAATAAAGACACCATTGCAATATAAGTAGTGACATTGCTAAGTTTACATATTAGAAGTTGAACGTTAATGGTAATAATTACTTGCAGCTTAGACTTGACAATTCAAAGCTGCTTAAAGCCAAAGCAAGATGTGTGTAGGACTCTGCCCTTCCTGAAATTGAATGCCTACTGATTTTGCCATAGCAACAACATTTTTAACCACAGATATATCAGTACATCTGTGACCATTCCCCAGCAAAGGTATTTAGTGCCTCTGAAAGTATCGACTGAGGAATGTTCTGTGCTACCTGTAACAATTTATTTTCAGTTGACAGCATTCCCTCATTTTACCAAAGGCATACATAACATTTTTTCCGAGGTGGATACCGTCTCAGCTTTATAGCCAGAGCTTTAAGATTATGGTCATTTTGCATATATTTACAGAGTAACATATGGCATTTCTTAACAGCAAAACAAAGCAGTACATGATAAAATGCAAGATAAAAAGGAGAAGGTGCTTGTATACCCTAAGGTGTTTTAGGAAACCTATGAGAAATATTAAATATTACAGTCCTTTAAAGCATACCGCACTCACACATTCAGGACCAGTAACCCACTCTGTTTTTCTCCTGTTGTTCTCCAGTGTCTGCAGTTGTTGATGATGTTATGTACAACAGGGCCCAGTATCAGAGGAGAGTTGACTGCCTGGTCTCATGACTCCATATGTATGGGATTAAACAAAAAAGAAAATGTTTTATATATACACACATATATAAATATATATATATATATATATATATATATATATATATATATATATATATATATATATATATATATATATATATATATATATAAACCAACAACTGTCCAGCACACAAAAAAAATAGACTAACAGCTCCAACGCAAGCCAGCAGTATCATTCCATCTCACATTTCTGGGAAATACCAAAAAACACTGTATAACATCCAGATATCTAAAATGAAAAAACGAGCAGGCAGTTTCAGTCCCCCAAAATTTTTAATGTTCAATTATATCGATTAAGTACTTAGGCTATATAACCCAAAGCCCAAAAAGTGGTGACTAGCAAGTAGTACAGACCAGTTTCTCCCCCTGGCATCTGTAGTGCAGTTGGAACAGGCAACCTTCACCATTTAAATAATTTAGACTTAAAGAGTCAGCATCCATTTAATCCAATACTTATAAATAATTTGCAGAGACAAAACTAAACTTAATCACTAGGAAAATTATATGAAAATACATCAAAAGCAAATTATTTAAACCCATAGTAACACAATGTTTATAATCAATATACAATATACCTAATTAGCAAAAAAATAAAATAGACATATCTGTTACCAATTCTCATTTAAACCAGGTCTATATAAAGCACCCATGTTAACTCTATCTCTCTCTCTCTCTCTCTCTCTCTCTCTCTATATATATATATATATATATGTTTATTTATAAATGTGTCTGTGTGTGTGTGTGTATATATATATATATATATATATATATATATATATATATATATATATATATGTGTGTGTGTGTGTGTGTGTGTGTGTGTGTGTGTATGGATTCACTATACAATCTCAAAATACTGAAATATTGAATTTCAGTATCATGAAACTGTATAGCCGAAAATCCACATAACCAAAAACCCACAACTCTGAAAATCAAAATCGCGACCATACACATGCACACACTACCACACAAATAAACACACATACACCTACCTAACTGCACTACAAGAAACAAAACAACACACAAAAACACAACATAACATACAAACACACCTACCCAACCT
This sequence comes from Protopterus annectens, assembly GCF_019279795.1. NCBI lineage: Eukaryota > Metazoa > Chordata > Ceratodontiformes > Protopteridae > Protopterus > Protopterus annectens. Next base: position 121,392,641 of record NC_056739.1, on the reverse strand, counting down.
ATAAGTAGGGGTGCAAGTCCCCCTGCACCCCCCATGCTGGGGGCTATGCCCCCCACACCCCCGCTATTTATATATACTATCGCACTAAACACACAAACACATAAAACACACCACTACACACACTCACACACACTAAAATCCCTACTCAATTCCCTTATGAAAACACCACTTACCTGAATCCCCAGCTAAATCCACATACCACATACCACATACCACATACCACACGTCACGAATGCAACACCACAACAGTGGATTCACCATTTCCGCATTCGATATAGTGCAGTTTCTCATAACTGTACTTTCGACTATACAGTCTCGAAATACTGAAATTTGATATTTTAGTATTTCCAGATTGTATAGTGACTCCGTATACACATACATATATATATATATATATATATATATATATATATATATCTATATATATATCTATATATATATATATATATATATATATATATATATATATATATATATATATTTATATATGTTGTGTGTGTATGTGTGTGTGTGTATATGTGTGTGTATATTAAACAGACAAATACAATGGATTTTAGTGCTTTCATTCTTATTTCATATTGAGAGGGGATATAAACCCTCAAATGTGGGTGCAGCTGAGAATTTGGCCCCTAACATGAATAGAGATGAATTATTAAGAACTAAAGGTGATGGTGAGGTAATAACATCAGGGTACTCTAAGTTACGTTTTGTAACTACATATGGGACCAATATGTTTAGAATTAAGGCAATTATGAATAAATATTGGTATATTTTGAAAACAGATGATTTTTTTGGTCAATGTGTGGAGGACTTTTGTCAGTTCAGCTATCGTAGGGGCAGGAATATAGGGGAATGCCTTTCTTGGTTTAAGAAGACTGGATGTAATAAAGAAAGTTAGAATGTTGGAAGTGTTATCACTGGCTCCACTTACTGTGGTAACCGTGTTTACTGCAAGGTTATATCCAAAACCAAACCTTTTACGTTGATGAATACCCCCTAAGGTTTTCAGCATTAGAGAACTTATCACTTGTAATACTGAGTGTATGGTATATATGGCCACATGTCAATGTGGGTCTTTTTATTTGGGCCAGATGTCTAGAATGTTTAAAAGTAAGATAGCTATCCACTTAAGTGATATTAATTGGAAGAGAGATAGAAGTGTCCTATATAAGCACAAATTAATACATTCTATGGCACACTTTGTTTTTGTTGGGCTGGATTCTGTGAGAGGTGAGGGTTTATTGGAAGCTTCTAAACATAAATTCTTAGATTGGAAAGAATGGTTATGGATAGTTAACCTGGGTGCTTTATACAAACCTGGTTTAAATAGGAATTGGTAACAGATATGTATTTTTTTTTTTTTGCTAGTAAGTAGGTATATTATATATTGATTATAAATATTGTGTTATTATGGGTTTAAATGGTTTGTTTTTGATGTATTTTCATATATTTTTTTCCTAGTGATTAAATTTATTTTTGTTGGGTTTATTTTTAAGTGTGTCTAGATTATTTATAAGTATTGGATTAAATGGGTGCTGTTTCCTTAAGCCTAAATTATTTAAATGGTGAAGATGGCCTGTTCCAAATTGCACTGAAGAAACTATGGGCGAAACCGGTCTGTACTGATTGATAGTCACCACTGTTTGGGCTTCGGATTATATAGCCTAAGTACTAAAGCAATATAATTGAGCATTAAAATTTTTTTTGGGACTAAAATTGCCTGCTTGTTTTTTCATTTTCGATATCTGGATGTTGTACAGTGTTTTTTTTTGGTATTTCCCAGAAAGTGAGACGGAATGATACTGTTGACTTGCATCGGAGCTGTTATTTTGTTTTTTTCTGTGCTGGACAGTTATTGGTTTGTGTTTTGTGATAGTCCATGCTCTCTTTGTGGTCTGTGCATTGTTTTTTTTTGGTTCATGGGTTCATGGATATAGATATATAAATATATATATATATATATATATATATATATATATATATATATATATATATATATATATGACAATGAATAATTAACAGATTTCAACTTTTCAGGCTATCAAAGTTGCAGCATTGCTAATTGATCAGTAAATGTATTCATTGTGATTTATGTGATTTACTTATATTAAAATGGTCAGGTGACAGGAAATGGAGTATGTCGCTAATGAATATTTTTGAGGTGAAAGCAGACCTGATCCTGACACAGTACTTGTTGTTATTTATTGTTACATTACTACTTTGTAGATAGTTTAGGGCATTTAATTCTAGAAATTAAGAGTTATTCAGTCATATTAAAGTAGTTAAAAGAAATGAAAACAGACTTGACCTTTAACCACTACTTCTCATTATTTACTCATTACATTATTAACTGCAAGGTATGCAATTGGTTAATGACAGTTTCATATTTAGGAATAAAAATGTTACCTTTCTCCTATTTTGCTTCATTGAATCAACAGCATTTGCTGTTTAGCTCTTATGAATCATTATCTTGTCTCCGTTTCTGTCTCTCTCTCTTCCTATTTTATAATCTCTTTTTCTTTTTCTTTTTCCCGTCTTTCACTTTTATGTTCTTTTTTTCTGCAGGGCCAGATATGCCTGGGGCACCTCGACCACAAACATGCCAAATGCAGGAAAGTCCTCCACCTCTCCCTGCTCGCCTGTGGACTGCTTCGCAGGTTGGGAGCAATGGCTACACCCTTTCAAAGGTGAGAAGTACAGAGAGAGAGAAGGGGAAAATGTTAGTGGGTGCTTTTCAATTGTAATATGTTTTCATACAGAATGAAATCAAGAGCGTCCCTCAGTATGTATGTTAGTTTGCTTTCTGTCTAACATTAGCAAGTGCTAACAGGCTTAGAAAAGTATAACGTTTCTTCTGAGCTACAAGCTCTATCATGGAATTTGGAACTCATGCCTAATATGGAATAAAGACTACCACGGGTAGAGTGTTCAGTAGAATCTAGAACAGAAGCTGCCATTAAAAAAGGAATAATTAGTAGACCATATAAAATATTGTGTGATAACTATAAGAGTCAATCAAAGGAGGTTGAAAAGGATTGGGAGGAGAGCTTGGATAAGCAATTCACAAAGAAGCAATGGCAGGATATAAGTATGTCTCCCAAATATGCAACAAAACCTAGAAAACTTTGGATTTTTGCTTAGAAATGTTTACATAGATATTTTATACCCCAAGTAGGCTTCAGAGAATTTTTCTCAGATAGATAGCAAATGTTGGAGGAGTGACGGAGAAGACAGGCAATTGGGAACATATTTTCTGGAGTGCAGTGAGTTGGCAGACATTAGGATTCCCTGCAGGATGCATTGTCTGACATACTGGTAGGTAAAATTGGTGTGATGAGGGAGATGATGTTTCTGCGATATGATACAGAATTGGAGTTGCCTACACATGATAAGGCTTTGCTGTCTCTAATTATGGTAGCTGCCAAAACAAAGCAATTACTAGAAAATGGAAATCAAAATCTAAACCAGCTATATAAGTAGTCAATATAGTAACACAGAGAAAAAAAAACTAGAATTAAGATCTTTAGAAAAAGGTATGAGCAAATTACATAGTAGAAAATGGGTAAATTATAAGTGACGGAAAATGTTTGCAACTAGGATTGTGTCGGATTGGTTTGTTTTCATTTATATAAATGTATGATTGCTTATGTCATAAGTGATGGTTTAATAAAGACGTTTCTTTAAAAAAAGGGGCAAGAATTGAATACTTTATACCTGATGTCTAAAAGAGACAAATGTTCGAAGCTTTGGCAAAAAAACAAAGACCGCCAATACCTACTGCAATTCAAACAACTTTCTAATCAAGCAAAATGTGCAGTAATAAAAGCAAAAAACAGTTCTATCTAGCTAACCAAAAATGACATAAACAAAACCCTAAGAAATTCTGAAATACAATCTCAACCCTACTTAACCCTGGATCCAATAGCAATCCCTGTCCTGATCCAGATAAATCCCCCAAAGAAATTGCCACAATATTCAACTCACAATTTATAGACTCCATTGCTAAACTTACAGAAAACTTCCTTCAAATAAATATCACAGCACATTCACCAAATATAAACTCCACACCAAACTTCACCTTCTCCCCATCCCTACCTCAACTATCCTGAAACTACTCCTTAAACTCAAACCATATACTAATGCACCTGATAACCTACCCCCAACATTCCTATAGATGTCAGCAAAGTCTATAACTTATCCAGTTAGCATACTTATCAATCGCTCTCTCCAAGAACAGCTAGTACCCACTATATGGAAAAAAAATTATATTCTCCCACTACATAAAGGTGGCCAAAACATAGATTTCACCAATTTCCGACCCATAGCAATCCTTTCCCCTCTTGCTGAAATTCTAGAAAAATGTGTCCACAATCAACTCCTAAACAATAAAATCTTGTCCCCCACCCAACTCGGTTTCAGACCTGGACACAGTACCACCACTGCCCTTATATCATTCTTGGACACTGAAAACCATGCAAGAGACACAGAGAAAACTGTGTCCTCTTTATTCCTCGACCTATTAAAAGCATTTGATACCATCTCACATCCCCTACTCCTCACTAAACTATCTAACCTGGGAATCTTACCAACTACCTTAGATTGGTTCTCTAACTACATTACAAATAGACAACAAGCAACAAAATGGGACCAGTACTTCTCACCTTATCTCCTGATTTCAACAGGAGTTCCCCAAGGCTCTCTACTTGGGTCCCTCCTTTTCAGCATATTTGTTAGTAACTTCCCATCTTCCCTGTCCCAAACCTCACTTATTCAAAACGCAGATGAGTCCACCATCATCTGCTCTGCCTACTTCACCAGCGAACTCCAAAAACTAACTCAAATCGTCTTCTCATCCACAGAAACATGGATGAACAACAATCACCTAGCCCTAAATGCTAACAAAACCAAACTCCTTCTATTCACCCCTAAAAGATCCAACCCCATAAACAGGTCAAAATTTACTATTCAGCCTCAGAACAGCAGTATCATCAAAGTAGTGCCTCACACTAGACTCCTTGGAGTTAGTATTGATGAAAATCACTCATCTGAACTTCATATCCTAAACAACATCAGAAAGACCAACCAAAAGTTAGATCTGTCCTACAGACACTTAACTTACCTCAACCACTCAGCCAAAAAAACCCTAGCATCTGCCTTTCTTTTACCATCTCTACTATATTGTGCCCCCATATTCACAGGCATTTACCTCTCTCTAAAAAAAACAAACTCGAATCTTGTTGCAATAAAGTAGCAAAGTTTGCCAACAATGTTAGATATACCTCCCATCACTGTATATCCCTTCAAAAACTCAACTGGCTCAAACTACCTCACTTCCTAACTTACCTACAACTCACGACCAGCAACCAAAAGAAACCACACAGAAAACTAAGAAAAAGATGTTGGTAAGTCAGCTTCAAGGGCTAGGCACATGCAGGTACAAAAGTTCAGGTAACTGTAGGTTATAGTCCAATCCAATGTACTTAATACCAGAAGTTATAAAAACACTGCTTTATTCACCAAGCCAAAACTCACCACTGCACATAAAATCATAACTAAACCAGAATATTGCCCATCCCTAGCCTCACTAATGTCCCCCTACAACCCCACTAGATACCTCAAATCAGAAAATAAATGTCTTTTAAAGGTAGAATTACCCAACCTTACAGCTGGCTGAGCTCTTTACTCCATTGCTATAGCCAAGGTGTGGAATTCCTTACCCACCACAATCAGAACCACTTCTAACCACACCATTTTCAAGAAGTCTCTGCAAGAATACCTCTCCAACTATGGCTCTGTACATGCTCAAATAATTCTTCCAGCGTTACGTGAAACTAGAAACCTCTTCTAACAACTTGAATGCTTTGAAATATCTTCACTTAATTTAACTCATTACAGGCGAGTGATGCCTCCAGGCTTTTCTTCAGTTACCTCCTACTGTGCCTCTAGGCGTCAAATATTGATTGTTCATATTTGCATTAATAATTCCAAAACCATGTTACATACAAGATATCAGAATATTTTATCTTGAAGTGTACATTTTGGCAAACACAATTGTATTGATATTTGACCTCTGTCAATGAGTATTTGTTAGAACTGTAAGGTGATAACTTCATTTTTTTAAGGCTGAAGCCACACCCACTGGGAGTTCCAGGTGCACACTTAAAATAACTCTGCTGGAGAGAATGAGTTAACTCTTCTCCCTCTCAGTTTTATGCATCGTCCTCTACAAGATGAAAATGAAAGAAAAGAAAGCCTGATTTTAATTGTATATCAACATGTATATATTGTACCTGCATGCAAAGCATTGTTATTTTTGTATTTTGTATAATGTTGCTTACTAGTAACTTGAATCTGTTAACAGTCATTATATAACTTTATCTGTTCAATGTATATGTAATATGTGGAGCTTTTCTCCCCAGGTCTCCACTGAAAATGGGCACTCCTAGGCCCAGTGGACTATCCCGGAAAACAAATGCAAATAAATAAACAATAAAATTAAAAAAATAATTTTGCTTAGGTTATATGATATATGGCAATATGTGTGAAGTATAATGTTTGTTCATTTTAACTTGTTAATACAGTTTGATTACTTTTATATAAATGTAAAGTTGTTGTTGTGTCTTTCAGCTTTTTCTGGTTAGGGGTCGCCACAGTGGAACTCTGGTCCACTAATGATCGGCAGTAGATTTTTATGTGCCGGGTTGCCAGCTCTGACGCACAACCTTCAACGAAGGTACGCTCATTCACGCATGTCTCCAGACAGAAGACACTATAGCTGAGAATCAAACAGAACAGCGTCTTACTGCCAGGTGGCAGTGCTACCGCAGCACCACCATCGCAGTGTCGTGCCTATATGTCACAAGTGATAATTCAAAAAAGGTGTTAAAAATATGGAATGTTATAAACAAGCAGTCAGGAGATATTAGCAAGATTAATGCTGTAGCATTCATTTGTAATTGGTCAGTGGTAGTTTTATAATTATTATAACAATGTTGTTTGTAATGAAAAAAAAGTATTAAATACTATGATTGTTTTAGGTTGAAGAGACAGGATCTTGATTTCCTAGTTTGCATTGTACATGTCTTTTTGAGCAGTAAAGGAGATTGTTATTCTCTGTTGAACTGTCTTGTATGAAAGTTATTTGGTACCGTAACAGTTTGATGCTGTGCTACGAAGAGTTCCAAGTTGTTTGTGTGCTGCTTCATTACAAATTACTACCGGGCCCAAAAGAGAGAAAGGTGTTCTGTCAGGCAAGTTTCTGGTGTAACAGTATGCAACTTTAAGTATCAGCAGAGTCTAAAGTCTGTACAGTTAAGGGTAACTAAAGCAGTCTTCACTGGTTTTATTTGCATCTGAGTGGGTAAATTGTATGAATTGAGGAAACTGGATGTATGTGTGATCAGTTATTCTAACATGCTTTAGGTATAATTGGGTGCTAGGGGGTTATTAATCAATATAAACAAGGGCAGTGTATCCTTGTCACAGGGACTGTGTTTACCTAATAGAAGAACCAAACATCCTTTCCAGGAGTGAGAGCGAGTTCTAATCAAAATATAAAGAAAAAGGAGCACAGGATCCTTTCGCTAGGAATGTCAGGGACCCTAATTATAGTTACGGATCTATTCCTTTGGTATGAGAGTGGATTTTATAATGGGCAACAGTAGAAGTAGTTTTAAGGAGTTGAAGTATGGGACTCCAGGCAGGTATATGTTTAAAAAGTATGGTACAGACAGCTATAATTACTTGGTAGAAGGGTCTGAGCTCATGAGAAATTATAGTGTTTTACAGTTTCCAGAAAGAGGTACTTTTGTTAAGAACATTTTAGAAAATATAAAAAATAAACTGAAACAGAGAGGTAGCAAGTTGCCAGCCTCTTGTTGGTCGGCTATTAATGACTGGCAAGAAGAATCTATAAAGTGACTCCACAAGCTAAAAGTGAGTCCATGTACCCCTCTGTAAGGCGACTCCTCAGGAAAAAAGTGAGACAGAGTACCCAGCTATAAATCGTCTGCACGGGATAAAGGTGAGACCATGTACACCAACAATACAAATGACTGCATGTGATCAAAGTAAGCCAGAGTACCCAGTTTTCCATCCCTTTCAAATTTCTGGTTTAAAAGCCTGTGTTTGCGTGGGTTTGCACTTGTTTAAGCTCCACGCAGCGGCGCCTAGCTGAGGTAAACTACTACTGGTGCCAGAAAGTCTGCTCTTCAGTTTTTCCCTTAGAACGTGCTTGTTCTTTTACTTCCTGCACTTCAATTAGCTTAATCGACTTGCACTTCAACAGGCTTTTGTAGCATTTATTGTAGCACACTTAGGTCCTATCAGCACTAGCTGTTCCTACGCAGTAGCAGCACCAGTACTTATTAGTTATGACCGCCCCTCCTGGTATGATTGTAGGGCGATTTCCGGCGCTTTCTCCTGGTAACCTTGTGCACTTGGGCATTCTGAGACGGTGTGGCATCTGTCTCATGTACACAGACAACCCTCTCCTCTTACCTCCCAAAACTCATACATATGAGAAATGCACTTATATCACCAAACTGGAACTTGTGCACTCTCCAGCCATGACCGGACTAGCTGGTCAAGAGTTGAAGGTCAACACTTGCAACACACTACATGGAACACATAGCCCTCCAAACCAACAATCATCACAACTCACACATAGAAACACAAACCATACACCCACCTTGTGGAGGCTCTCAATAAAAATTTACGCAAACAACAAAGACCCCTGAGACAGAAACGCACTCGACCACCACAGAACACATAGCTGACCACCACAATGTGACCCTCAATCTAAGCCCTTAAGGCAAAACACTCTGCCCAATGTACTAATCATAGGAGACTCAGTTGTGAGGCACACCGATGTCCCACTCACTGAGTTGAACAAGGAGAAGGTGACAGTCAGTTGCCTATCAGGTGGCAGGATCCGCCACATAGCACATGCACTCAGGTCACTCCACAACAAGTACAAATATGATTCAGTCATTGTCCATGTGGGTATGAATGACCTGAGATGTACCCCCCTGGACAACATGAAAAGAGATGTGATGCAACTCTCAGATTATGTGGCCCAGGCAGGTATGACCCTAGCCCTGAGCAGTATTCTACCATCACCCAGAATGATACTACAGTGCAAGCAGAAAATGATTGACTTCAACAATTGGCTAAGTTTCTGGTGTCATTCTAAGGGGATCCAATGTCTGTCTGCCTGGGACGACATGATAGACAGACCTCGATGCTTTGCCAGAGATGGCCTGCATCTGTCACCCCTGGGATTCTGGCTACTGACTAAGACTCTTGCCACCTCATAGTGCCTTTTTAGGCAGTGTTCCAAAGACCAAACTTCCACCATAATAGCTACAAACAAATGCAATCTGAGGGTCATGCTGCTCAATGCTAGTCTAAATCTCAAGATGCACTTGCTTGAAACTCTCCTCAAAATGGAGAATGTCGGCATTTGTGCTGTAACAGAGACCTGGTTTAAAGAGGCAGAAACCAACCCTGCATTCCCAGGCTACAACTCATTCCATACCTTTCGACAGAATATGGCCGGAAGCTCCAAAGGCGAAGGTGTCTCCATATTCATAAAGGATATGCAGAACTCTAGACTGGTAGCCCAGCATAATGTATCTGAGATACTCCAGGTACAACTAACACTGGGTAAGATGCCAATACAAGTCATAGCCTGCTACGAACCCCAAACATGTCCCTAGACTCTTACTCTACATTCCTAAGCACCCTGGAATCTATCAAGGTCAAGCACAATACTCTCTTACTGGGTGACTTCAACTACCTTTCCATCAACTGGGACAACTATGCAAGTATATATGTACCGGCCCAACGCTTCCTGGAATTCATCAATTCCAATGCCCTGGACCAACTCATTCTGACCCCCACTAGAGAAAGCAACATCCTCGGCCTGGTTATCACCAGCATGGGAGACCACTGCTCCACACCTGTAGTCAATTCCTCCCTGGTTAAATCCGACCACAAACTGATCACCATGGAAATCTCCATCTCACCTACACCCCCTGCAAAGGTGACCACCCTGAAAAACTTCCCCAAAGCTGACTTTGGGCTCCTAAAAACAGAGGTGGATAACTTCTCGGCATCCATGCCAGTGGAAAATAGCTGCATGACTGATGAATCATATACCAATGCACTGTACAAACACATACACAAATGCATGGAATTTGCCGTACCAATAGAATAAAATACAAATAGAACCAAGATGTTTTCCTCCAAAAAAAGGAAGCCAATCTGGTGGTCCCCAGCCATCAATAAACTCTACAACAAAAGGAAGAAACTGTTGCAGAAAAAAGTGAAGTCACAAGACTCAAAAACTCCCTTATCAGCCTCAACAAAAATTTTAGATCTCTTATCAAATCCTCTAAAGCCAGCTATGAAGGCAGAGTTGCGGGAGACACTAAAAACAACCACAAAGCCTTCTACAGTTATATCAAGAATCTCCATGGCAATACCCAGATTTGCTCTGAGTTACTGCACAATGGTACCTCCTATACTGAGCCAACAGATTCAGTGCCACCTTTACCCCCCCCAAAGGCCCTATCACAATACCAGAAGAAAGCCTGGTACCTAACATTTCTGCAACATAGGTAAAAGCTGCATTGTCCAAAGCCAAGAATACACTGTCCATGGGACCTGATAATATCCTTGGCTGTGTTCTACATGAGCTGCAAAACAAACTGGCACCATACCTGTGTGCTCTGTTCAGTCACAGCCTTACCTCAGTCTTTGTCCCTAGTGAATGGCACACTGCTCCAGTCATCCCTCTCCATAAAGGGGGAGTGACTACGGACCCTGTGAACTATCGGCCTATTAGCCTGATGAGTCTGTTATGTAAATATGGAGCACATTATCATGGACCTGCTTAACAAAGATATAGGCAACTTCCAAACTCATGACCCCACGCAGTTCGACTTTGTCAAGGGGACATCCTGCCTGCTGAACATGGTTGACGTCTTCGAGGTAGTCACCAAGGCTGTGGATGAGGGTAAGGCAGTGCATACAGCCTACCTTGACCTGGCCAAGGCCTTTGATACCATTCCCTGCTCAGGTATCATTGATAAACTCACCAAACTAGGCATCAATCCTTATATCATTAGGCGGTTTGCAAATTTGCTCACAGACAGGACCAACAGAGTGAAAGTTGTGGACTCCAAGTCAGACTGTCAACCAGTCACAAGTGGAGTCCCACAGGGCTCTGCCCTGGGCCCACTCCTATTTGGCATCTACTTCCCAGAAGTCAAGGCCAACACAGAGGGACTCTGGCTGACCATGTTCACTGATGACTGCAAGCTAGGAGTCATTATTAACTCCCCAAGTGATGCAGACATCCTACAAAAGGGCCTCACTGAGACCAGTGACTGGTGTTGGAACCATAGCCTTAAGCTTAATGCCAAAAAATGCATTATCATTCCCTTTGGGGAAAAAAAAAACAGTTCCCACTAATTACCACGTCGATGAGAGCCCACTGAACACTGAAGGAGCCATAAGAGATCTGGGCACACAGGTCAACAGCAACCTCACCTTCAACCACCACATTGCCACTGTGGTCAGAAAGTCCTTCTACGTGGCACATCTCATAATCAAAGGTTTTGCATCCAGGAAGAAAGAGATCATCATCTGTCTCTACTCATCCCTCATTAGACCAATCATTGAATAAAATGCCCTGTTTGGCATGTACCTGACGAGACATCTACAACAGCTGGAGAGGCCACAAAAGTACCTTACAAAAAGGATCCTAGTCTTTAAACACATGTCCTACATGGACAGACTCAAGAAACTTCAGCTGTTCTCAGTCTCTTATCGTCTACTTAGAGGTGATCTCTACTTGACTTACAAAGCCATGTCCAACCCAGCCTTACTTGAAATGCTACACCTAAAGAAATCCCAGTCCCCCCGCGCTACACACTCCAGAGATCACAACCTCATTACCACAATCAACAGACCATGCTGGAGGGACAGGTTCATCTCCCAAAGACTGCCCATACTCTAGAATAAGCTTCTCATTCATGTCAAACAGAGCACCTTGCAGGGCCTCTTCAAGAGAAATCTCAATGAGTGGATGGATAACAGAAAGTTTACCCCAGGGATTACTCCAGTTGGCCTACTAGATAGAGGCACTGTGAACTAACATCGAGTGGTGTGGTGCCAGGGCAATTTTTTGGGCTAGACTTGTAAAGGCTCCAGGGCCATTGGCCTAGTACACACCTATTAACCTATGAACCTATGAACTATAAATTGTCTGCGCAGGATAAATGTGAGACCATGTACCCCAATATAAACAACTGCACGTGTTCAAAGTGAGCCAAAATCCATTCTATAAAGTGACTAAAGAGGTTAAAAGTGAGCCCACGTACTCCTCTATAAAGTGACTACAGAGGATAAAAGTGAGCCCATGTACCCCCTCTGGAAGGCGACTCCTCAGGATAAAAGTGAGCCAGAGTACCCAGCTATAAATTGTCTGCATGGGATAAAGGTGACACCATATACTCCGATATAAACAACTGCATGTGTTCAAACTGAGCCGAAGTACCAATCTATAAAGTGACAACACAAGAGAAAATGAGTCCATGTTACTCCTCTGTAAGGCAACTCCTCAGCATAAAAGTGAGCCAGAGTACTCAGCTATAAATTGTCTGCACGGGATAAAGGTGAGACCATGTACCCCAATATAAACAATAAAGTGAGCCAAAGTACCATTCTATAAAGTGACTACAGAGGATAAAAGTGAACCCATATAATCCTGTATAAAGTGACTCTGAAAGATAAAAGTGAGGCCATATATGTTCTATAAAGTGACTGCAAAGAATAAAGGTGAGCCCATATACTTTTTTACATTAAGGTGACTCTATCAAATAAAAGTGAGTCCAGTTACCCCTGTATAATGTGACTCCACAGGATGAAAGTGAGACCATGTAATGACTGCGTGCAATAAAAGTGAGTCCATTTACCCTTCTATAAAGTGACTCCACAGGATAAAATTGAGTCCATGCTCCCCTTTTATTTATTTATTTATTTTTAATTTATTTTTATTTTATTTTACATTTGTTGACCGGGTTAGTCCGACTGGAATCAAAGTCCATTTTCAGCGGAGGCCCAGGGAGATAAGCTCCAGACACAATACAAGAACAAAAAATAGTTGAGAAATAAGAAAAAACATTGATTATATATAGTATTATAATTTTAGTTATAGGTGTAGTTAAGAAGGGAATACAGGTAGAAGTACATACAGACAGTCAATGTTCCATTTTAAAGTTAGTAGTAGATAAACAATATCAAATTAGCTAAGTAATTACATACATTATGTTGATTTAGTCAGGCTTGTCACAGTGGCATATTCATTTTAGTCAGGCTTGTCACAGTGGCATATCCATTTTAGTCAGGCTTGTCACAGTGGCATATCCATTTTAGTTCCAGATGTTGTTTAATTGAGGCCTTGAAGAGGTCTGGGGAGGAGAGCATGGTAATGGCACCTGGTAGTTTGTTCCAGGTTCTGCTTACAGAATTTGCAAATAGGGCCATGCCAGCAGCATTGTTAATTCTAGTTGTTTGTATTTGTAACTTATTGGATGAACGTAGCAGTCTTGTGTTTTTATGGAAGAGGATGTAGTTACTAAGGGCTGGAGTGTTATTTGGGTTCTTTAGGATTTTATTAGCCAATATTAGAAAGTTGTACTTGACGAGATTGGGAAATTCCAACCATCCAAGCTGTTTGAGGTTAATGCAGTGATGGGTTCTGAAAGGAGAGCCTGTAGCAAACCTGGCGATGTGATTATAGCAGGTAGTAAGTCTATTTAGTTCAGATTTACTTATGTTTGCTAGAAGGGGGGAGGCATATAGGAGTGTTGAGAGTAGGTGCGAGTGTGCAATGGCTTTTTTAGCTATAGGGTAAGGAAGATTTTGACTCTGTAGAGTGAACCAAGTTTTCTGTTGATGGTTTTGATTGTCTGGTTCACATGGAGATCAAATTTTAAGTAATTGTCTATAGTGACACCTAGTAGTTTGGTATTGGGGTCCGGGGAAATGACTGTCCCATCATTAGCTTGTATGGTAAAGGAGTAAGGTATAGACCTTTGGGTTGGTGGAAATATGAGCATTTTGTTTTTTTTGGGATTTAGTAGTAGGCGACGTTTGGATAGCCAGTTTTCTATAACAGTAAAAGTAGCCTGAGTATCCATTTTTAGGTCATCTGGAGATGTGGCAGAGCAGATCAGGGTGGAGTCATTAGCATATTGGATACAGCTGATGTTCGGTATGATAGTAGGGAGATCATTAATAAAGATAGAAAACAGTAGTGGTCCTAGTATGGAGCCTTGTGGAACTCCGATAGTGTTGGGTAATAGATTTGAGAGCTTATTCTGCCAGAGGACTGCTTGTTGCCTGTCATTGAGATAGGATTTAAACCAGAGAAGGGCATTGGGATGTAGACTGAGAGATTGCAGGGTCTTAATCATTAGTTGATGGTTCACTATGTCAAAAGCCTTGGAAATATCTAGGAAGAGGGCAGACAAGGTGCGGTTGTTGTTGCGGTTATTATTAATGGTGTTAGTAAAGGACAGTAGGGCAGTGGTTGTACTATGATGTGGCCGAAAGCCATGTTGGGTATTAGCCATCAGGTCATTCTGGAGTAAATGTTGCATAAGTTGTTTATGTATACATTTCTCCATGATCTTAGCAAGTGGGGAGAGTATGGCTATAGGCCTATAATTGGAGTATTCGGTAGAGGGACCTCCTTTATGTAATGGAATCACATAAGATGTTTTCCAGATATTGGGAATTTTGGCTTCTGATATGGTCCGGTTGATTAGGATAGAGACTGGAAAGGTGATAGCATCTGCTGTCAGTTGTAGATATTCAGCTGGGAGTTGGTCAGCAGATAGGGTGGTGGGTTTTAGTTTTTTGATTAGCTTGCATATAAAGGAGGTTGATACAGGCTGAAAGCAGAATAGGTTTTGGCTGTTGGATTTAGTGATAATTTCATCAAGGGAACTTTGAGGTAGTTGGGTGGCTAGAGCTTGAATAGTTTCAGTAAAGAAATGATTGACACTATCTGCAACCTGTTCTGGGGTTTGATTTGAGTTGGCAGCTGGGTTGGGTGTTGATGTGTTACCTGGATACAGTAATTTATTGATCCCAGCCCAGAATTTTTGAGGATTGTTTTGGTTATTCATCTGTAGCCTACTGTAATAGTGTTTTTTATCCAGTAGTACAAGTCTTTTTGTTTAATTCCATGCATGTCTATATTTATTGTAATCATGGGGATTTTTGGTAGATCGCCAGATAGTCCATAGTTTATTTCTACTGTTAATTTTTGTTCTTGTATCTTTGGAAAGCCAAGGTATGTTATTACCTTTTGTTCTTATTAGGCGGGCAGGAGCATGTAGGTCTAGGATTTCAATAAATTTGTTATTAAAATAGGTTACAGCTTCATCTAAGGGGAGATGCTTTAGTATAGTCCAGTTGCAGGTTTTAAGTTCCAGTTGAAGTTTAGCAGGATCAAGGTCTCTTTTGCTTCTGACTTTCCTAAACAAGGGTTGTTGTGGAGTAATAGCTTTTTGTTTAATTATATAAGTCAGGAGATGATCACTTAGATCATCTGGGAGGTTACCTGCAGTGTACATTAGGGGGTTACTGTTTACAAGTATCCAGTCCAGTATACTCTCTTTTTGGGAGTGTTTGCCAATTCTAGTGGGGGTAACTATTGTTTGAGAGAATTCATGGAGGTTGATATGAATGGAGGAGGATTTTGATGAACAGGAGCATCAATCTATTTTAAAGTCCCCCAGGACTAGGGTTTCTTGGGTATACTGAGAGGATAGCCAGTGAAGGGTGTCCTCAAGTGTAGTTACATTGTTTCCTGGGGGAATATGCATACAGATAATATTAATGCTTTTACTTTTGTTCAGTTGAAATTTGGTAGCTAATATTTCGGAATTATTGATTTGAGGTGGCTGAATAATTTCAGTAGTTACATTCAGTTCGGATTTATAGAGGACAGCTACTCCCCCCCCCTTTCCTCTTAGTCTGATCTAGTCTGTGTAGATTGGAGCAAGGTGGAAGGATTTCATTATCGGTGGTAGATGGTTTCAGCCAGGTTTCAGATAGACATAATATCTCAGGGGAATATACAGTTAAGAGGGCATGAAGTTCATGTGACTTTACAGGATAAAAGTGAACCCATGTATCCTTCTATGAATAGACTCTACAGGATAAAAGTGAGCACATCTACCCTTCCATAAAGTGATTGCAGAGGAAAAAAAGGTGAGTTCATGTACTCCACTATAAAGCCACTCCACATGATAATTTAAGCCCATGTACCCTTCTATAAAGTGAGTGCAAAGGATAAAACTGAGCACAATGTACCCCTCAATAAGGAGGCTCCACAGGAAAAAAGTTAGCACATATACCCTTCTATAAAGTGATGATCCTCTTTATAAAATGACTGCAGAACAAAATAGGGAGCCCATGTACCCTTCTAACGTGATTCTATATGATAACAGTGACCCAATGTACCCTTCTGTAAACTGAACATACAGGATGAAAGTGAGGTCATGTATAAAGTGACTTCAAAGGAGAAAACTGAACCCATGTACCCTTATAAAGTGAGTGTACAAGATAAAAGTGTGCCTTTGTACCCATCTATAAAATGTCTGTACAGCAAAACGTGAGCCCATGTATCCTTATATAGAGTGAATCCACAAGATAAAGGTGAGCCCATGTACCCCTTTATAAAATGATAGCACAGGATAAATGTGAGCCATGTATCCTTGTATAAGGTAACTGCAAAAACAAAAAAGTGAGCCCATGTACCCCTCTGTAAAGTGACACTTCATGATAAAATCCAGCCTGTGTACCCTTCTACATAGTGTCTCCACAAGATTAAAGTGAGCCTATGTACCGTTCTACATAGCGACTCTACAAAAAAGTGAGCTTGTGTTCCCTTCTACAGTGACCCCACAAGATAAAAGTGAGCCTGTATACCCTTCTACAAAATGACTCCTCAAGATAAAAGTGAGCCTGTATACCCTTCTACAAAATGACTCCTCAAGATAAAAGTGAGCCTGTATACCCTTCTACAGTGACCCCAAAAGATAAAAGTGAGCCTGTATACCCTTCTACAAAATGACTCCTCAAGATAAAAGTGAGCCTGTATACCCTTCTACATAGTGACTCCTCAAGATTAAAGTGAGCCTGTGTACCCTTCTACATAGTGTCTCCACAGGATTAAAGTGAGCCTATGTACCGTTCTACAAAAAAAAGTGAGCTTGTGTTCCCTTCTACAGTGACCCCACAAGATAAAAGTGAGCTTGTGTTCCCTTCTACAGTGACCCCACAAGATAAAAGTGAGCCTGTGTACCCTTCTACATAGTGACTCCACAAGATAAAAGTGAGCCTGTGTACCCTTCTACATAGTGACTCCACGAGATAAAAGTGAGTCCATGTATCCTTCTACAAAGCAACTCTAAAGTAAAAAAATAGCCAATTTACCCTTCTATAAGGTGACTGTACAAGATAAAACTAAGCCTACATGGCCTTTTATAAATTGACTGCACAGAATAAATGAGGCCATGCTCCCTTCCATAAAGTGACTCCATAGGATAAAAGTGAGTCAATGTACCACTTTAGAAAGTGACTGCACAGGATACAAGTGAGGCCATATACCTTTTATAAACTGACTCCATAGTGTAAAAGTAAAAGTGAATTCATGTACCCTTCTGTAAAGTGACTGCACAGGATAAAAGTGAGCCCATGTACCTCTCTGTAAAGTGACTGAAAAATAAACAAGTGAGCTCATGTACTATTCTAGGAAATGACTGCACACAATAAAAGTGAGCCTATGTACACCTCTAGATTCATAGATTGTTACTAGGCTAATGACCAGGGGGGGGTCGGGGGGTCTTACTAAGACTAGCCAAGTTTTCCCAAAATAATAATGATGTCATGTATCCAAACAGGACATTGAGGGCCAGGCATTTATAATATTCCTCTCTCCATAAAAGATATGGGTGCCAGGCCAGTGTAAATTTCCTGTTCCACATCCACTAGTCTAGGTTGTGCTTAAACTGGGTAATAGATGAACTCAACTTCACATGGATGGGAAACCTATTCCATAGGAGGGGCAATCTCCGGGACACATATCTGTCTCTCCGGCATGTTCTATTTAAATCATAGACAAAATTCACAACCCTAGATCTTGTATTTCTGGTACTGTTTGACTTATGAATATGCAGGAGATTCATAAGTGTGGGATTTGTGGATGCGTTGTAAGTCATTTATAGATCACCCCTCTGAAATCTGCAGGAGACTGAGTAGAGAGAAAGGGCTTTAAATTGCTCTGCATAAGACAGGTTTGTTAAGCCTTGTATTCTTTCTGTGAGGAACCTCTGAGGTCGCTCTCATTAATGCATATGTCTGGTCAGGTACATACTGAAGGGAGTATTGTACTCTATGACTAGTCTGATAAGGGCAAAGTTCAGTGGGATAATGACCTCTTTTGGATGTAGATGCCATGCCCTTATTTATACGTTGCATAACATAAAATGATTTCCTCACCACTGCAGCCACGTGGTGATCAAAGGTAAGGTTACTGTCTATATGCATTCTCAGATCCCTGGCCACTGGGTCGACTCTTAGGGGTGTATTATTAACATGGTAATTAGCTGAGATGTTGACTTCCCAAAGGGTACAATTATGCATTTCTTAACACTGAGTTTAAGACCATAGCTTTGATACCATTTGTTGGTCAGAGATAGTTCTTCTTGAAGAATGCTAGTGTCTTCAGGGAAATTGATAACCCCCAGCTTGAAATCATCTGCAAATTTAGTCATCAATAAACCTTCAGTATTTGTTTCCATTTCAGCGAAATAGATGCTAAAAAGGAGCTGGCCCAGTTCAGAGCCCCGGGGGACTCTGCTAGTTTCTGGCCTCTAGGTGGAGGTGGCCTCAACTATTTTGACCTCCTGGGTTCAATCAGTGAGCCAGCTGGCTCTGTAGTTGGTGATAAAATGGTTTATTCCTAAATTTGTGAGCTTGTATATAATGCCTGAATCGGGTATTGTATCAATGGCCTTGGCCAGGTCAAGGTAAGCTGTGTGCACAGTCTTGCCTTTATCCAATGTTTTGGTGACCCTCTTAGAAAATTCCATCAGATTTAATAGGCATGACCTTCCTTTAACAAAGCCGTACTGTGATGGGTTCAGCATTTGCAGGTTATCTATATCCTCATTTATCATGTCCACAATGATTATTTCCATGGCCTTACTTATGAGGCTGGTCAGACTTATGACCCTGTAGTTACCAGGGTCAGTGGTTGGACCTCCTTTGTGCAATGGAATGACTGTAGCCATATTCCATTTCTTGGGTTCAAAAACTGACTGTAGGCTCCATTTGAAAACTTATTCAAGTGGACCAGAGAGGTCATGTTTCATGCCATTTATTAAGCATCCTGTAATGTTACTGGGGCCCATTGATGCAGTGTTTTTGGACTGGAAAGTGCATTGCTGACCTTTTCCCTAGTAATGGTTGGGGGATTGTAGTATGCGGTATTTCCTTTGGACTATCAGGGGAGTGGGAGGAGAAATATGAGATGAACCTGTCAGCCAAAAGGCTGGCAATGGCCTCTGGTTTCTCTTTTTTAATTTCTCCAAGTCTTATATCATGATGGGAATGAACACCATTCTTAAGTCAAAGTATGATTAAGGTTCATGAAATTAGTATTGTTTTAGTCTTTGATGTCAGCCAGAAATGCTCTACGCAGCACCTGCAATGTGCCCAGTAATGACTCCTTCTGCAATTCATACGGAGTTACATGTATCTATAACATATCTAAATATGATTGTAGATTTTTTTTATAAGACCTGTTGCTCCTACTACTATAGGAACTGTCTGGGTATCTTTCTTCCACATTGCTCTTGTTTCTGCCTGCAAATCCTGATATTTTATGACATTATGGCTCTCTGTACACAAGACACTGTAGTCTCTGGGTGTAGCAATTACAATGATTAATGCTACTTTTGTCTTCTTTTCATGGACCACTATATCTTATTTTCTCACATCTGTCTTTTGAACTGTTGGTAATTGGTGATCCCATGTGATATAAACTTCATCATTTTGTATGATGCTTTAGGGCTCATGATTCCAAAGTTTTTCAGCTACTTCAGTATTATAATATTTGCACAATCCCCAATGCAACTTTCTTGCCACATTATTATGCCTTTCAGTATACAGGCCCTCTGACATTACTGCATCACACTCAGCAACAAGATGTGCGACTGTTTCCAATTCTGTTTTACAAAAACTACATTTTTCTGTTTCTCCCACATGTTCAATGCACTTTGTAAACCAACATGTATGTAGTCCAATATCTTGGGCCACCAATATTAACCTTTTGCCTTTTGGTTTAAATTCACCTCTCCTTAACCATTGCTGTGTTCAATCCTGATTAACATGAGGTTTTTCCAAAAGGTTTCTATACTTGCAACTATATTTATGCATTTTCCACATTTCTTGCCTTCTCTTCTGATCCTTCACCTTATATTCTTTCTTTTGTTTTTTGGCACATTCAGTTGCTGCTTGATTTTTATCTACTTCTGGTTTGATTTCCATTCCAGCTTGACACCAATATGCTTCTGCTAAACTAAGCAACAAAGTCATCTTAGACTTATTATCCTCATGTTTTAAAACTTTCACTATGTTTTGGTCTTGTGAGGTCAGCAGATATATATGCAGTCCCACAATTGGAGATCTGTAGATGTAATCAAATTCAAGAAGACCCATACCTCCTTCAGAACAAGAAATACATAGTCTTTGTATGCACTGATTTTTATAAATCATTTGATGAGCTTGAAGCATCTTTCTTGTTTTCTTATTCAACCTATCCAATACCTTTTGGGGCCAGTCAGTCACTCCAAAACTGTAAGTTTGGACAGGAAGAGCAAATTGATTTATAGCTTAGACTTTGTTCTTAGATGTCAGTGCTGTTTTCAGTATTAATTTTAGTCCTCTAAAATATTCCTTACTGAGTTTTATTTACATTTGTTCATATTTATTGTTGGTCCTTCATCAGTTCCCAAATATTTATACACTCCCTCTTGTTCAAGTTCTTTTATATCACATTCCTGTCCCAGGCTGATGTTTTCTTGGTGCTGAAGCTTTCCTGCTTTAAAGGTTGCTTTTGCACATTTATCAAGACCAAATGACATTCTTACATCATTTGAAAAAGTTTTGACCACTTGCAGTATACTTTATTGTTTTCTGGGAGCCAAATTGTATCAGTGACCTAATCTGTTAAGTGGACAGCTTAATGGGTTAAGGGCAGACTAAAGAGTAGCAGTGATAAACAGTCACCCTGGCATATCCCCCTTTGAATTTTTATACTTGGAATAATAATTTGTCCTTTATCATGGCTTAACTGCAAAGTGGTTTGCCACTGTTTCATGGTCATACATTTTTAAGCATTATTTTATCCTTGAATTTGTGGAATACGGTCAAATGCTTTTTTGTAGTCTATCCATGCCATACATAGATTCTCCCCCTTTTTATAGTTCTCCATTATGACTTTAATTAACAACAATTGATCCTTTGTTCTAGATGACTTTCGTTTGTAACCATTTTGTTCTGTTACTATGATTGAGTTTTCTTCTGAATGACTATAAACTTTGTTGGTATCAGTTCCAGTGTATAGTTTATATGTCATTGGAAAGCAAATTACTGGTCGATAATTTTTAGGATAGTCCTTTTGTTAATCAGGTTGGTGTCTTTTCAGGGTACACATATAAATAGTTCTTACTCACGCTAAACCTTCTTGTAAATATGTTAATACTTTTAGACAGACGTGAGGTACAGCATCTGGGCCTGGGGTTTTCCAATTAGGAGCTTTTCCTAACTTTGTTTCAATCTCTCTGGCTGTTACTTCATCCCATTTCATATCCTGTACATTTGAACTTCTTATTCTTTCATTTACTGCTTCAATCCATTCAGCATCTTTGTTATGATCCACAGGATCTTCACAGATATTTCTGCAAAATGTATCTATTTCTTCTTTTTTGGTGGTGTTTGAATTCCTTTTGCCTTGTTTCCCAGTTCTCTATTAAACGTCTTCTTTGCATTTATGTGCCTATCTTCTAAGTTTTTCTACCTGTGCTGATATTTTTAGTTTATTATTTGTGATAGTGCATGATAGATCCTGATCTGTTCTGATATAGTGCATTGCTTTTATCAAGTCTGTCTTTCTGAGTGCTTTTGTTGATCTGTTCCCTGTTCTATACTCTTATAACAGTGACACTTCTTGTCTTAACTGATTTACAATTTTCTCTGTTTGATAGCTCTGTGAAGGCATCAGATTTATCTTCTTCCTTCCCTTACTGCCTTGTGTTTTTGTGGCAAGACATTATCTGTTATTAATTTAGCTGCATGGTAATATATCCTATTTACTTCTGTTATATAGCATGAATCTGTATGAACAGTCCTAATTACTATGTTCATTTGTTTTATCAAACTTCTCACTTTTTGGGTTTTATTGACTTTCTGTAGTCTATTTCTTTCATTAATCGTAATGTGTCTGTTCATCTCTATTAAATGAAGCAACTCTTCTCTTAGATCATTTTCTTCTAAACTGTGGCCACATTCTTTGTTCTCTATTTCCTGTAGGCATAGAAAGTTCCAGAGCATCTTCCTATGCCACATTTTCTTCAGCTTCATCCTGTGTCATCCATTGCTCTTTCATATAGGAACTCACTGGCCTATCACTCCATAACATTGACTGTATCAGTTAGCACAGCTTACTGTTCCTTCCCTTGCTGTGCAACTCCAATTAAACGTTTGTATTGGTTTCCTATGGAAGGCTCTAAAATATCGTCAGACCACCCCTTTCAATCTATCTTGCTGTTTTAAAAATAGTGACTCTCCACTAAAACGTAACTTTTTAGACAGGTAAAACTTAAGTTACCTACTTTCACATCTAACTCTTCTAGTGCACACTGCAGTGTTTAGGATAAACCATTTTTTTCATCTTATCTTTAAGCATCTATTGCAATACCACCAGTTATTGTAGAGCCCACATTCTGCCTCTCAGTAGTCATCTTGGGATTAGTGATTCTGTTTTCTCCTGGTGAGAGGAGTGAAGTTACATTATTTCCTGGAGACTGCTGATCACCAGAAAGCTTAACTGCTTTATAGGTGATAGCTTAGAATCTGTGCTTATATTCTGATCCTGGTGAGAGTAGGAGCAGAGTGCATTGATTCTGACTCTGGTTGGAGAGTGTCTGTGTTTAACATACCTGATTGGTCTGGTTGCTATTCAAGGCATCTACCAGAAAAAGACTACAAACCCGCAGACCCTTGCATCTTCTGGGACAAGACTGTGGATCACCAAACAGGCCATGCCCTGCTTCTCTTCTTGGGATTAATGCTAAAACTAGCTAGTGTTAGCTAGAGCTAGCCAGTTTTTTAGTTTCAGCACTCAAAACTGTTATTCTTGTGCTCAGCACTTGCTCAGAACTAGTTGTAAGCACTAAATAAACTACAAATTATTACAGCACTCGACTTTCCTTACTTGTCAAGAGGAAAACAGTTCTTAGTACTTAAATTAATAAGCACCTATCCAGGCATGTCCATGGGTCAGCTCCCGGTGTTTTCTCCTGTCCACCTGATGAGTCTGGGCATCTTGGGGCAATGTAGAAATTTCCTCATGTACACCGACAACCCTCTCCTCCTACCACCCAACACTACAACCTGTGAGAGATGCACTTATATAGCCAAACTTGAAGCCAAGCTCTCTCCAGCCAAGACTGGACTAGACAGTCAAGAGGAGAAGGTTAACATCTGCACCACACCACAATCAACACATAGTCCTTCAAAACCCACACTACCAAAACCCACACATAGAAACAAAAAGCACACACCCACATTCATGGAGGGTTTCAATAAAAATCTGCCCAAGCAACAGAGACCTCCCAAGCTGAAACGCAGGCAACCACCACCCCGCAATACTACTCAAACGACATATAGCCCACAAAATCAGTGTGCCACTCAACCTCAGCCCATAAGGCAAAACAACGTACCCAATACACTAGTCATAGTTGACTCTATAGTCAGGCACACTGATGTCCCACTCACCAGGCTAAACAAGGAGAAAGTTACTGTCAGCTGTCTGTCAGGTGTCAGGATCTGCCACATAATTCATGCACTCAGGTCACTCCAAAACAAGTACAAATATGACTCTGTCATTGTCCATGTTGGCATGAATGACCTGAGACGTACCTCCCTGGACTACATGAAAAGAGACATGGAGGAGCTCACAGATCTTGGTAGCCCATGCAGGTATGACCCTAGCCCTGAGTAGCATCATGCCATCTCCCAGAATGATACCACAGTCAAGGACAAAATGATTGACTTCAGCAATTGACTAAGCTTCTGGTTTTATTCTAAGGGGATCCAGTATCTGTCTGTCTGGGATGACATGGTCGACAGACCACGATGCTTTGCCAGAGATGGCGTGCACCTGTCACCCCTAGGATTCTGAATACTGGCTAAGGCTCTTGCCGCCCCTATAGTGCCTTTTTTAGGCAAGGTTCAAATGCCAAATTCACCACCATAACAGGTACAAGCAAGCAAACTCTGAGGGTAATGCTACTCAATGCTAGAAGTCTAAACCTCAACTGCACTCACTCGAGGCACTCCTTAAAATGGAGAACATCAACATCTGTGCAGTGACAGAGATGTGGTTCAAGGCTCCAGAGAACACCCCTGCATTACCAGGCTATAATTCATACCACACCTTTCGGCCACCTAACCTGGACTGAAACACTAAAGGTGGAGGTGTGTCCATATTTACTAAGGATATCCACACCTCCAGGCTAGTTGCTCAACATAATGCATCTGAAATTATCCAAGTGCAACTAACACTGGGCAAGACTGCAATCCAGGTTGTAGCTTGTTACAGATCCTCCACCATGCCCCAGGATTCCCACCCTTTATTTCTTAAGATACTGGAAAATATTAAGGTACAACCAATACCTTAATTATGGGTGATTTCAACTACCCTACCATCAACTGGGAAAACTACTCATGTACCAACTCATTCCCTCAGTGATTTCTGGAATTCATAAATTCCAATGCCTTGGATCAGCTTGCCCATACCCCCACCAGAGGCAGCAATATCCTGGACCTGGTCATTACCAATATGGGTAACTGGTGTTCCACGCCAGAGGTCAACTCCTTGCTGGTCAGATCCAACCACAAGCTAATCACCCTAGACATCCATATCCCACCCCCAACGCCATTAAGGAAACCAACATGAAAAGCTATTCCAAAGCCAACTTCATGCTTTTTAAGACAGAAGGGTAAACTTCACGACACCCATGCAGATGGAAAATAGAGGTACGACTGCTGAATCTTATACAAATGCACTGTATAAGCACATACACGAGTGCATGGATCGTGCCATCCCCAACAGAACCAAGATGCTATCCTCCAAAAAAAGGGAAGCCAATCTGGTGGTCCCCTGCCATAAACAAACTCTACAACAGAAGATAGAAGCTGTTGCAAAAAAGAGTAAAATCTCATGACTGGAGCAACTCCCTGGTCAGCCTCAGCAAGAAGGTGAGATCCCTCATAAAATCCTCCAAAGCCAGTTATGAAAATAAAATCATCACTGATTCCAAAGACAACCACAAAGCATTCTATAGCTATGTCAAGAATCTCAATGGCAGCACTCAGTTCTGCTCTGAGCTACAGCACAATAGCACTAAATATACAGAACTAACTGATATTGCTAAAACCCTGGCAGATAGATTCAGTCCTAGCTTTACCCCCCTCTCACCCTCCAAAGGCCCCATATTAATACCGGAAGAATGCAAAGCCCCTGTAATCATGGATGAACAAGTAAAGACTGCACTTTCCAAAGCCAAGAACACAGCATCTGTGGGACCAGACAGCATCCCAGGCTGCATACTGCACAAACTATAGAATGAACTGGCACCCCACCTAAGTACCATGTTCAATCATAGCCTCACCTCAGGCTATGTGCTTACTGAATGCCACACAGCCTTGATTATCCCACTCCACAAAGGGAGTGCCACCATGGACCCCAGAAACTACTGCCCCATTAGCCTGATGAGCCTGGTCTGCAAGGCCATAGAACATATCATCTTGGAGCTCATAAACAAAGACATAGGTAACCTCCAAACCCTGGACCCCACCCAGTTTGGATTTGTAAAAGGTAGATCATGTCTACTAAACCTGATTGACTTCTTTGAAGCAGTCAGTAGAGCTGTAAATGAGGGCAAGGTAGTGCACACAGCCTATCTTGACCTTGCCAAGGCTTTCAATACCATCCCCCACTCTGGAATTACAGATAAACTCACTCTCACTAAACTGGGCATAAATCCCTATGTCACAAGATGGGTGGCCAACTGGCTCCCTGACAGAACCCACACAGTAAAAGTATCCGACTCCAAGTCCGACCTCAAACCAGTGATGAGTGGAGTACCACATGGTTCAGTCCTGGGTCCTCTCCTGTTCAGTATATACTTCTCTGAAGTGCAGGCCAACACAGAAGGTCTTCGGCTAACAAAGTTCACAGATGACTGCAAACTGGGAGCCATAATAGAATCACCTAATGATGTAGACATTCTACAAAAGGGCCTCGCAGAGACAGATGCTTGGTGTCAAAGCCATGGCCTCAAGCTCAATGCCAAGAAGTGTATTGTCATTCCCTTTGGGAAAAACTCTGTACCCATGAACTACCACATAGGTGGTAGCTCACTAAACACCAAAAGTGTGATAAGAGACCTCGGGACACAGGTGGACAGTAGTCTCTCCTTTGATAACCACATCACCACAGTAGTCAGGAAATCCTTCTACGTGGCACACCTCATCACAAAAAGGCTCTCCTCTAGAAAAAAGGAGGTCATTGTTCCTTTCTACTCATCCTTCATCAGAACCATTATAGAGTACAATACCCTATTTGGCATGTATTTCACAAGACACCTACAACAATTGGAAAGGTCACAGAAATACCTCACTAAGAGGATTACCAGCCTCAAACAGATGCCATACACAGACCGTCTCAAAAAACTCCAGCTCTACTCCATCACATATCGCCTACTCAGAGGCGATCTCTGCCTAACATACAAAGCTATGTCAAACCCAGAGCTATTGGACATGCTACACTTAAAGAAATCCCACTCTCTCCGAACCACATGCTCCAGGGACCTAAACCTTGTCACCACAATAAACAGAACATGCTGGAGGGATAGATTCCTGTCCCAGAGACGTCCCATACTCTGGAACAAACTACTTAATCATGTCAAGCAAAGCTCCTCATTGGCCCTCTTTAAGAAAAATCTTGACAACAGGATGGGAAATAGAAAATTCACCCCAGGGATCACTTCTGTGGCGCTGCTCGACAGGTGCACAGGAAAATAATTTTCTTGGGTGGCGAAAGCCAGAGAACCTTTTTGGCTAGGCTTATATTGGCCCCAGGGCCGACAGCCTAGTACCTACCTCTGAACCTATGAACCTATATGGCAACTGATCAGATGTTTCCTGATCCACTGGTTTCTCCTTAATTTGGGATCCTTTGCTCTATCCTACTGTGATGTTATCTGAGTTAAATTTTCTACCTAAATCCTTCTCTTTGCAGGTAATCCATAACCCCAGTTTCTATTTCTTTAACTTCTCCATTACAAATCCTCTTTTCTACTTTTCCTCTGTTTTCTTATTTTTTGTATTGTAAAATTTTTCATAGCTGGATTCCTTTGCCGATGTTTCTCTTCAAATATTTTTGGTGCTGCTCTTTTTGTATTGGTTAGTTTTGCTTTCTCCTTTGTATAAATATTGTACCATATTAAATCTCTTTTTCTTTCCCATGTCCATATTCATCTTCAGATGTCTCCTCTTCCTCCTGTTTGCCCTTCCTTGGGGGACACATTGTTTCATCATGCTGTAATATAACCTGTGTTAGGTTTTCTACACTAAATCCTTCACTTCGCAGGTGTTCCATAACTTCAGCTTCTATTTTTTAACTTCTACTTTATTAATCTTCTGTTCTACATTCCCTGTTTGTGATCTTACTTTTTGTATTGTGAAATTTTCCATACCTGGATGGCTTTGCCTGTATTTCTCTTTGAATATATTTGGGGTACTTTTTGTACTGATTAATTTAGCCTTCTCCTTTTCATAAATATTGTACCATATGAGATCTCTCTTTCTTTCCCATATCCATATTTCTTCTTTACACTTTTCAGAATCTCTAGATTTTGTTCTTTATATTTTTGCACTTCCTCAGTCACTTTTATTTTTCAAATGGCCTAAGGTTTCTTCATCTTTATAATGATTTTCATAAATCTGTTGTATTAATGAACACTCATTTTTATTTGAAGCTTCTGACAATTTTTCTTGTGCAAGTATTTTTATTTTTCTGTAATTTCTCTCTTAATCTTTTTGCATATCTTCTGTCTGGAAATGTTGGCCTTCTTGCATAATAGTAACAATACATAATTTCTTTCTTATCCTCAATAGTTCACTCTTTTGTCATTATGGCTCTTTTTTTGTGATTTTTGTGGACTATTACTTACTTATGCATCAGGGGGCCATCCTTCCCCTGGGCCTGGCTTAGCCCCAATGTAGGAATGTTTCCATGTCTTGAGGATTCCAGATTTTACACTATCATTTTTTCCAGTCCTGGCACCAGTGCACCTACTAGGATTGGGCACTTTTGTATCCTGAGTCTTGTGCACCCAGCTAACTTTTTTTTTATTTTTAGCCTGTTTCTGTCCATGATAAATGCTATATAAAATACAGTCTATATATCAGTATTGTCTTGTTGAGATTTTGTGAAAAATAGAGTTCACCTTGTGAAGGTACTTGTGACATCCCTCCTCTGGGCCAGTGATCAAGGAGTCTCAATCCTCACCACAGACACTGATGAGGAACATTCACTTGGAACACAAATGGATATAAACAGCATTTCCAGATGCAGCTTTCTGCACCAAGCACAATTTCCCTTAAGAGCACACAAGGAACATACTCCATCCTGGGGCTGGGTTTCTCTCACTCTCTCTGGCTCCAAATAAGACTCCCCACTGACACAGCAAAGTGTTCCAAGCCAAGTCCTCTACTACCCTCTCTGTGAAACTAGTGCTCTGTGTCCCTGCTCCAAGTAGCTGACACACACTCATTGAGATTTGATTTTCACACACACACACACACACACACACACACACACACACACACACACACACACACATGGGAAAGGCTGGCAAAGATTTACTAGCTATGCCACCTCTGCCCAGACTATAAGGTAAGTACTGCCACCAGTGCTCTCCAAAACCAGCTCCAAAACCAGCTGCTATAAGGCTCTTACAAGGGCACCCAATTATACTGGATAAAATTAATAGTACTACAAATGGTAGTCTTTGACCAATGCAGCAAGGCTTTCAGGAGCAGCCACAGAGTCACCAAATAAATATAAGTACTCTCAAAGTTTAAAATATTCTCTAAAAAGCAGCCACAATGAAAAGTTTAAATATATTTAGTAATAATAAAAGAACATGAAAATACTAAATATCTATTTACAATAAACACCAGAGTTTCAATCACAGGAAATATTAAAAATAACAAAGATGGATAGATTCACACAGATACAAAAAACACTACTTAACTAATCTCAGTATATTTTCCCGACTGATCTAAAGAATTACTATTTTCTGGTTACTTACTAAAGCAAGGCAAGGTGAAGTGGGTGAGTGGTCTTGTCAGTTCCAAAACAAAGTGCCCTGAGACTTCTGTCTCATCTGGTATTAAAACATCATTTCAGTGCTGGATTACAGAATGACATCACATACATCTTGTCACCTGACTTCTGGTTCCCACACTATCCCCTTTACTAGAAACTGAACTAGAATCTAGCACATATGTGTCATCATAGACACACATAGAGCTTTCCTAAGATGTGTTATAGCATATGGAAGCTATAAAACCATTTCAAAAACTTCCACCCTTCCAGGGTAGACATTGGTTCACCCCTAGGGACAATACAGTAGGACTCATAGTCCTGGATTTCACAGACATGTTGTCTCTGGCTTCAATCAGAACTGTAAGATACTATCTTTATGACCTAAACCAGGTAAATTAATTTTAGACTATTTTTCAAAGTTATTTGAACTCAGATTAACCTCTTCTCTTCCAGTATGCTCTGTTCCATTATATTCATTTCAACAGTTACAATACAGTCTAACATACCTGTGTATTGCTTTTCTGTCTAGCAGGACCCACTGTTGGTACATTTTCAACTCAAGCAGCTTTACAAATACATTTTCAGCACAAGCACCTGTACAAATCATTTTGATATACAAATGACATATAATTCTTTACAAAACTCCAGATAGCTTTGCTGGCATATGTTACACATCTACTGCCCTACTCCTGGTATAGCTGGCACTACCTCACATAATCACAGTACTCACCAATACTTGAGAATGAATTCAGTTCCAGCAATACTACTCTCATTTGCTTGCTGATTTATCATCTCTCCATTCAGACCCTTTTCATCATCTCTCCATTCAGACCCTGTTTTTCATCTCTTCATTCAGACCCTATGTCATGATGTATGATATTTACATATATGGTCTGTGTCCTGATGTATGGTATTTACATCTGTGGCTTGGGTCATGATGTATGGTATTTAATTCTGTGGATTAGGTCATGATGTATGTTATTTACAT
Organism: Protopterus annectens; assembly: GCF_019279795.1. NCBI lineage: Eukaryota > Metazoa > Chordata > Ceratodontiformes > Protopteridae > Protopterus > Protopterus annectens. The sequence goes on along the minus strand of NC_056739.1, from coordinate 121,361,883 downwards.
CTGTGACTTCGGTTGTGATGTATGACATTTGCATTTGTGGCCTGTGTCATGATATATGATATTTACATCTGTGGCTGTGTCAGGATGTATGATATTTACATCTGTGGCCTGTGTCAAGATGTTTATTTACATCTGTGGCCTGGGTTATGATATATGATATATGCATCTGTTGCTTGAGTCATGATGTATGATAGTTACATCGGTGGATTGGGTCACAATGTATGATATGTATATTCGTGGTCTGTGCCATGATGTATATTTACATTTGTGTCCTTGGTCATGTATGATATTTCTGATTACCCTCCACCTCTGGGCCAGTAATCAAGGAGCCTCAATCCTCACCACTGGGTCCTGTGTGGAACGTTCACTGGAAGTATAACAGGTGCACACACAATATCTCCAAATGCAGGTTTCTGCTTCAAGTACAGTCAAGCACAATTTCCCTTAGGAGCACACAGGGAACACAGTCAGTCTGGGGCTAGTTCCTCTCTCTTTCTCCAGATCCCCAATAAGACTCCTCACTGACACAGCTATAGAGTTGAGTCCTTAGCCAGGGTTCCAATCCAAGTCCTCCAACACTCTCTCTGTCCAACCAGTGCTTCATGTCCCTGCCCAAGTAGCTGACACATATACTCTTTGAGATTTGATTTGCAAACACACACACACACACACACACACACACACACACACACACACACACACACACACCTGGGAAAGGCTGCCACAGGTTTACTAGTTATGTCCCCTCTTGCCCAGACTATAAGGTAGTTTTTACTGCCACCACAACCCTTCAACAGCTACTGTAAGGCCCTTAAAAAGGGTGTCCAATTTTACTGAGTTAAATTAATATTAATTCAAATGGTATTTTGACCAAGAGCAAGGCTATTAGGAGTGGCCCACACAGAGTCACCAAATAAATTTGCAAGTACTCTCAAAACTTAAATATCTCTACAAAGATCAGACACAAAGAAAGGTTTAAATATATTTAATAATAAATAATAAAAGAACAAGAAAATACTAAGTATATATTCACAGTGAAATTAGAGTTCAAAACACAGGAAATATTTACAATATTTAAAATAACATTGCAGGATAGGCTCAGATAAATAAAGAACAAATATGTAAACTAAGCTTCACTATATTCCTGACTATATCTAAGATAATTACTATACCCTAATAACTTACTTAATTGGTCAAGGCAGGTGATGTGGTGAATAGGTCTTCTTTTTGTCAGGCCCAACACAGAATACAGAATGCTCCATCTCACCAAGAGACTTCTCAAAATAATATGCAAAATATTACTTCTGGGATAGCTTGCAAAATGACATAATTTCTGGTCCTATGACTTCTAGTTCCCATGCAAACCCCCCATTCCTGAAAGCTGGCAGGACTTAGCACCTACTTGTAAAAATACACACACAAGGACTTTTGATCAGATCTTTGGCAGGTGCTGAAAGTCATAAAACAATTGCATACCTCCATCCTTCCAGTGAATTGATTAGTTCACCCCAAAGACAATACAGAAAGCTTCCTAGTACAAACTTTGTGTCTTTGGCTGCCTTGAAATCTGTGAGATAGCATCTTAATGGCCAAGCCTATAAAATTATTTAATTGCAGATATTTTTCTAAAGTTTGCTGGACTGAGGTTAACCCTCCAGTTTCCTCTGTTAAAACATATACATTTAAACAGTTACAATAGTGCATGTACATTTCTGTTCTCTGCAGTAGGGCACACTGTGGATACATTTTAAACACAAGCACTTTTCAAATACCTTTTCAACACAAATATCTGTACAAATCAGTTTGATATACACATGACATACAGTTCCAATACATTTGTAACACCAGTATCTTGTATGAATCATTTTTATATTCACAAATGACATATAATTATTTACAAAATTCCAGCTAGCTGTGCTGGCAGTACCTCCTTTCATTACAATATTTATATCTGTGGTTTGGGACATTAAGTATGAAATTTACATCTGTGACCTGGGTCATGATGTATGATATTTACAGCTGTGGTCTGTGTCATGATGTATGATGTTTGCTTTTGACTCTTTGCTTGTGTCATGACGTACAGCCTTTAGTTTTACCCTTGCGACATAGGTAATGGTATGTACCCTTCACCCTTATTCTTATGAGTTGAGTCATGCATGAAAAAAAATTGAACGATTAAATAAATAGTACACAAATATTGACTTTAACAATGTGAAAATTATAATCAAACACTTATAGTAGCTTACCACAATTACTGAAGCACAGACAAAGTTCATAAGAATGAAGGGGTGGTAGTTTGGAAAATTAAAGATGGGTCCCAGATTTTCATGCTGACAAAGGTGATGTATTTTGCAGATGTATGCCTGAATGGTGTGATTGCTTAAGATAACACATGATATAATATTATCACGGTAGATGGGGATAATACGACCAGCCTACCTTAGGATGAGCAGACACATGCACAATGCAGTCTGCAAAGGCAGATGAAGTATAAAGGTATTTACAGTGTACTGACCGAATGTGAGTATCTTGTGGTGTTTGCTTAAATAAATATACTAAACTTACCTGAAAGTTTACTGAAGTATTGCTTTAGTGTAGTATTCTATCAGAAAGAAGAAACAGTGTTAAGCAGAATAAACCTGCAGAACTAGCCCAGTAAAGTACAAACAGATAGCCATTCTTATTGGATCTCTGTATCCCTTCCTCATCTTCTTCCGAAAGTGTCTCAGGCACATTTGATGCACTGCTCACCTCTAAATAAAACAAATCTAGGCATGTTAGTGCAGAATGAAATGCACATTCTGAGCCACAAGGTGAAAGTAGCTGTATTATTACAGTGTTCTGTATGAACCTTGGTCCTGATGTTTATAGGAAAACTAATGCTTATCTGATCTCTGATAAAAGTGCAGCTTAAAATTCTGAGAGAAGCCATTTAGTTGCAATGCTTCAGAGTTTATATATTTAAAACATTAAGTGTATTTAGTAATCGCTACTTCACTAAGCTTTATTGCTAGTGATACTGAATTCTGAGCTGAAATTATATAGGAATGTTTAACTGCATTCTGTATTGAAATTCTGTAGGGGCAATGACTTTCCACTATATTTCTGTTTTCTTTGACCTGTCATGTTTGGAAATGCATTTCAGACCTACTGTCTTATATAAGCAAATAAAATTCTCATTACGCGTTTTTAATTTAGCAAGTTTTGTAGGTTTTCTTAAAAGGAAACATCATACACAGAAAAATGCAAATCAAAGCTGAGAACAGGTAAACAAGGAGGGTGTAAGTACTCTCACTATACATTCCAGCTGGGGCAAGTTGATTGAAGGACTGGATTCAATAATGAGTCCAATGCAAATTATATGTACTGTGTTAACCTGCTCCAAATCTTTACATTTTCACAGCATCCAGCAAACAAATTCCTATAACAGGCGCAGAAGTAAATATTTAAAACAAGAAAAGGTAATCAACCACAAAATCACCACCTAATAACAGATGCAAATATGCTGACTGCAGTATACATAAAGGTTATATTTGCATACTTGGTGATTGTCTGTGAAACAGGCAATGCAAGTAACATGACATTACCTGGCATGTAATAAAGTAGGCAAATATCTGTGAGACAAGACAAGCAAAGGAATCTTTTCATAACTTCCTTGCGACCTCAGTGACCTAAGGATTTATCACTGAAGACAACTGCAGACGTGTAGTGATGAGTAATAGGATGGTCTAACCCCTCCCACCATTTTAATATCTAAATCTGCTTCTTAAGCTGCAATTAGAGGGTCTCTGTTAGGTTAATCATTGCATTTTCAAAATGACTGCAATGCACTCATCTTGCTTTCACATTCTGAGTCACCTGACTCACTGTAAATGCTTTGGTTAAATTATTATACATTCTCTTTAAAGCTACAGGGACTTAGTCTGTATTTCATTTACCAGCCACTTATTTCATTGATTATGCACTGCTGAGCACTTTCAGCTCTTCTATCTGATCATTAGATTGGGCAGATAATCCTCCGTCATGAAATAATAATTCTTAATCACCCCCTGCTACCAGTGTAAAACCAAAATGTGAATTTAATACAAACCTTGCTGAGACAATAGTAGCAAAGAATGGAAGTCTGTTTTACTTACTAACCAGAGAGTCCATCATTTTCAGAGGATAGGTGGCTAGCAAGTACATTTCCACCCTACAGAAGTGGAAGCAAGGAAAGACCTCCTTTTTGTTGGTTGAAGTGCCCCTAACGTTTATTTATTAACATTTATTTACTGGGATAGTCCAACTGGGAACAGGCCCCAATCTAGAGGAGGCCCTGACAGAAGAGCTCCACACAAAATACGTATATTAAGATTACAAAAGGTTACAGAAGGAAAGAGACGTACAAGTTCCCTTACACCATCAATCTGATTCTCACTTTCCACTCATAGACCCCCCCCCCAAGTCCGAATTTCTCATTTAGAGGTCACATGTAGATATAGGCACCAGTCGTACGTCTCCGCCATTTTGTTGGCTCTGCCTTTACTTTACAAATGTAGCATGAATGTTAGTCATTGTTAAACCTGTTTACAAAAGCTTACTGAACATTAGGACTCTTACTCAATTTTTTTTAATTTCTCCAAGCCTTTTGGGTTTCTAATACCATGACAGGAATGGACCCCATTCCTAAGTCAAAGTACAATTAAAGTTCATGAAATTAGTATTGTTTCAATCTTTGATGTCAGCCAAAAGTGCTCTTCGCAACACTCGCAATGTGTCCAGTAATGACTCCTCCTGCAATTCATACTGGGTTACATGGATTGGTAACATATCTAAATACGATTGCAGATTCTTTTTTATAAGACCCGTTGTTCCTACTACTATTGGAACTGTCTGAGTATCTTTCTTCCACATTGCTCTCATTTCTGCCTGAAGATCCTGATATGTTATGACTTTGTCTCTCTCTCTCTCTGTATGCAGCACACTGTGGTCATTGGGTGTAGCGGTTTCAATGATCAGTGCTAGAGAGAAGGCCAGGGTGATCTATCAGGCCACTTAAAGCATTCAGAGTTCCATATTCAAACCCATGCTCCTACAAAATAACTTCTGTAAGTCTATAGCCAAAAAAATATTGGCCTAAACATATGACTGCCCATGTAACCATCTATCTCTTGTTTAAAAACTGTGATCCTGCCTCCTTAGCAGCAGTTTTATTTATTGCCATTGTTTTGCCACATATAGTGAAAAGAGTCATTGGCAGTGATTTCTTGTATTACAGAAGCATTTCATTAAGAACAGTTCACATAGGGTTTGTTTTTTTGAAGACTCATTCATTAAGTCTTGCAAACAAGTGCAAACATTAAGAATAGTCCTTTTTTACTGTCAGTACATGAAATTTACAAATAGAATATCCATGTTGTCTGGTTCCCTAACTGGTGAGCTACAAGGGTGTGGCATACAGATGTTAACAGAAGGTTATTAAGGGTGCTTTTTCGGAGAGGATTGGAGGTTGACTAGGATGTAAACTGTAACAGTATAACTGATCAGTGTGCATATAGCTAAGGGTGTCAGTGTGCAAAGTATTTGCTCTTTACTATACTGCTTTACAGGCTACTGTTTTATGGGAAATTCTAAGGGGAAAATTTGCTACTAGATGTTTATGTACAGGGCAATGGCATGGTGAGCAGCTTTGTGCAAATGTGCCGAATTTATACCAGCACTGCAAATACAGACAATTGACTGCTGAGCCATCTGGTCAATAAAATGACTATACTTAGAGCCTTTTGTGTGCTTCCCAACTCATATACACCAGGCAAACACCTACTGCCTCTAAATGAATAATCCCAGTCCTCCTAATGTAAAAGCACAATAAAGGAATGTCCATAGTAAAATGTTACTACAAACAAACTTACACTTAAGAAAAGGCACAAGGAAAGGCAATATAAAATTCAAGATATCAATGATTATTCAGTAAAAGTACTTTACTTTGTGGAAATGAGCCAAGAGTCACTGAATTGTGCAGAATTTATAAAGGCACTAAAAACAGGGTAAGCTGATTAGTAAGCCCTCTGGCCAATAGAACAACTACACGCAGAAATCTCTAATATGTTTCCCCAACCTATATGGACTAGACTACCACCCACTGGCCCTGGATGGAAAACCCTCAGTCCTCTTCATGTAAAAACACAGAAAAGAGCTTGCTAGAGTGTAAAAATACAATACATTTTCCAACAGCTGGCTAGATAATGAATTCAGAGCAAGTAAACCAGTAAAACAGACAAGGAGAGGCAAAATGCACTTTTTCTTTAAAAAGACAAATACATAATTCAAGATATCATCAGCAGTGATGAAAGGGAGGAGCTTACAAAGCTCAGTTTACAGTAAGGGTGGGCAGGTTAACAATCACCAAGTTTAAAAAGTAGATCAAGGAATGAATGAGACAGTGGGTGGGGAAATCACCAGCAGGGAGTCACCAACAGTGCTTGTAGTTTTTGCAGGCCTTGAGTCTTATCAGAAAAGACAAGGGCACAGATAAACTCTGTGTATTTAAGTATCTTTCAAGAAACAAATTAACCAATGTAAAAATGTGAAATGTGCAACCTGGGTAATTTAAGTGTCTATCTAATACATAGAGCAAAATGCCAGGCCAAACAGATTTCTCAAAACAGAAAGCAAAATGGAACAGGTAAAACAGAAAGCAGCTCTATCAGTTTAACAACGACACAGTAACAAACATATATTCATTTCCTTGCCTCTTTATATTTACAGAGTAAATGAATTCCATGCCGGGGTTGCCTACAACACTCCAGATATAATATCCCTTACAGAAACCTGGTTAAAACCTCAACATCTCAATAATCAAATACTACCCCCTGACTACAATATCCTTCTGCCAAAAGAAAAAAAGGTGGTGGAGTTGCCATACTCTATTCCAACCGAATCACTCTTTCTTGTTCTAACATACCAGTCCCATACTTGCCTCCTGCTGAACTTCTGACAGCAAACTTTAAACTAAATAACTTCACTGCTATCACTGTAGTAGCCATTTACATTCCTCCAGGTGACAACATTCCTGTACTGGAAAATATTTTATCATATCTCTCACAACACATCTCAAATGAAACTCCTCAGTGATGTAAATATAAACTGGCTAACCCCCTCCTCTCCAAACTCTACCTCATCTATCAACTTACATGGCTTTACACAGCTGATCTCATAACCAACCCACATTAACAATTCATGCACCTGTAGTACTCTCATAGACTGGATACTTGTTTCTGATCCTTACAAATACCACAACTCTGAGACCTATTTAATTCTGTAAGTGACCATGCCCCAATAAAAGTCCTTAGATTCATTCCTCACTTTACCAGACCACACAGATATATGACCTGTCATAAAATAACTAATTTCTACCCTGAGACCTTTAAAGCCCTACTCTCTAGAGTAAACTGGAGTAATCTAAATCAAGTCTCCATAGATGAAGCAGTATACTCTTTCAACTCTAGTTTTCTTAATATACTCAACAGCCTTGCACCTCTTCGCACAGTCTGTATAAAGTCAAAAATATCCCCATGGCTAACTAATACTATTCACACTCTAATGAAATCTATGGACAAGATGTGGAAAACACGGGTAAAAACTAAGCTTCCCACCAACTTACAAAAGTACAAAGAACTCAGAAATCTGAAAAGATAAAGAATTCTACTGTAACCCTCCCACAGCTCAAAGATCAAACCCCAGCAAATTTTGGAATTCAATTAACCAAATATTGCATCCTGGGATCCCTTCTTCTCCCAATCTGTGCCCTGACAAGACACCTGAAGAAACTGCTACCACTTCTAAGAACTACTTTATTGACTCTATTTCTAAGCTGTTTACCTCTGAACCCTCTACTGCTAACTCGACTAACCCTGTTAATAACTGCACCACTAACTTCTCTGAACCCTCTTCTACTTTAAACTCTTCTAATACTTTTTCTCTCAGGTCTGTTCCTACTAGCTAGATTAAATCTTTACTCTTTAAACTAAAAACCCTGCTTCACATCTGCAGATAATATTCTTTTCTATTTCCTTCAATTAGCAGCTGACTCACTTGCTCTCCCAGTATCTATCCTAATAAATCGCTCTATCTCTGAATCAATGGTGCCTTCTATCTGGAAAGGATTCTACACTCTACCCATACCTAAAGGAGGTAACTCCACTGAAATCTCTAACTTCAGGCCCATTGCAATCATATCCCCTCTCTCTAAAGTATTGGAGAAATGCATACATAAGCAAGTCATGGAACACCTACTACAAGAAAATCTGCTTACACCTACACAACACGTCTTCCGTCCTAAACATAGTACTACTACTGCCCTCATATCTTTCCTCAATACCATTTCTTTGGCTAAAGATAAAAACAAACTAGTTTCCTGTCTATTCTTAGACCTTTCAAAAGCTTTCAATACTGTCTCTCACTCACTTCTATTGACTAAACTGACTGATCTTAACTTCTCTATTTCTACTGTTGCCTGGTTTTCTAGATAACTGTCTGTTCGCTTTCAGTCTGTGAAATGGCTTGCTGCTCTCTCCCCTCCTCTCCCAGTTAAAATGGGAGTCCCCCAAGGCTCCATTCTCGGCCCACCACTTTTTAATATCTTCACTAACCTACTCTCTACTTCATACCCTCAGTCATCCCTGGTACAGTATGCAGACGACTCTGCAGTCTTCACCGTCACTGACACTCCTTCTGAACTCATCTCTATCACACAGGCATCCTTTAACGCAGTTGAAACCTGACTAACTAACAACCTGCTTATTCTGAACCCTAAAAAAACAAAACTACTCTTCTTAGCTAAAAAATGTTAACCACCTTAAACCTCCTGTCACTATTCTGTCTCATAAAGACACTCCTATCAAAGCTGCATCTAACACTAAACTCTTAGGTGTCATTATAGGCGATCAACTTAAGTTTGACTTGCATGTTAATAATTGTATCCATAAGACACATCTAAAACTTGGCCTCCTATATAGAAATAAAAAGTTTCTAACAAACACAGCAAAAATAACCCTCTCTCATGCTTACCTCCTACTCAGACTATTGTATGGCTCCCAAATCCTCACACATCTCAGCTCTTCTCTCCTAACTAAACTAGAATCAACCTACAACAAAGTAGCAAGATTCACAGCACACCAAATGAATAAATCCCATCACTGTCTCTCATTGATTTATTTATTTTTATTTATTTTACATTTATTTACCGGGATAGTACTACTGGATACATGCCCATTTGCAGTGGAGGCCCATGGAGAAAAGCTCCAAAATGGCATTCAACAAACTATTACATTTTTATAGTTTAAAACACAAATAAAAATATTTTTACAGAGATGCAAACAAACACAAAAACAGATACATAAACAAATTTTTATATTTTTATTCAGATGGAAAATTCTAGACAGTGTTTTTAAGAATGATAGGGTATTGAATGCCTAGTAGACTAACCTGGTAGTAGATCTAAGGACATCATAGGATTTTTAAGTTAAGAAACAATAAAATATAGGCAGAAGTCCTCCATGTGCACATGGTTAGAGCTAGTCTTTATTAGGACAAGGACATAGCCATTGTTTTTTAAAGTACTGAATCAGACTTTTCTTGAATTGTGGTAGAGAGAGTTCAGATGTAAGATTAGCAGGAAGAGAATTCCAAGTTTTGCCAACAGAGTTAGCAAATAGAGATTTACCGGCTGTGTTGTTGGATTTGAGAGTTTGAACTAGTAGTCTTTCAGATGAACGAAGTGCGCTAAGGTTACTGTAGGGGTGATGAGGTTTTAAAGTACGGGTGTATTATCTGGTTGGTACAGGATCTTGTGTGCAACTGTTAGTTGGTTAGGCAGTTCAAGTCATCCTAAGTAGATTTAGGTTATGACAATGATGAGTTCTGTAGGCTGCATCGGTAGCAAATCTAGCAATGTGATTGTAGCTGCTAGAAAGTTTATTAAGGTCAGTTTTGCTGAGGTTTGTAAATAGAGGGGAAGCATAGAGAAGGGTGGAGAGTAGATGTGTATGAGCAATTACAGTTCTGGCTAATGGCGTTAGGAAGGGCTTGATCCTATATAGTGAGCCAAGTTTTTTATTAACTGTTTTAACAGTTTCATTGATATGCAAATCAAACTTAAGGTTATTATCTATTATAACTCCTAACAGTTTGGTTGAGGAATCTGGGGAAATAATGGTGCCATTGTTGAGTTTTGATGTAAAGGTTATAGGGGCAGATCTGTGAGTGGGGGAGAAAAACAGCAGTTTGGTTTTATCAGGATTTAACATGAGACAACGGTTAAAGAGCCAATTTTCTACTGTGTTAAAAGTATTTTGGGATAGAATCTGCAAATCTGTAGGTGAAGTGTCAGAGCATAGTAAAGTGGCGTCATCTGCATATTGAATACATGTTGCATTTGGGATGACCTTATACAAATCATTGATTAAAATGGAAAATAATAGTGGACCTAGTATGGAGCCTTGGGGTACTTCGAGAGTGATGGGTAAAAGGGTGGATAGTTTTCTCTGCCATAGGACAACCTGTTGTCTACCACTGAGATATGATTGAAACAATTGGATGGCCTGGTCCTCTAGGGAGATGGATTTCAAAGTATTTATGAGTATTTGGTGGTTTACCATATCAAAGGCTTTTGAAAGATCGAGAAAGATAGCAGAGGAAAGTTTATTATTGTTTTGGTGTTGGTTAGTGATGTTAGAGAAGGAGAGGAGGGCTGAGGTTGTACTATGGAATGGTCTAAAGCCATGTTGGGTGTTGGCTAGAAGATTATTATGGATAAGATAGTTCAGGAGTTGATTGTGGATACATTTTTCCATAATTTTAGTCAAGGGTGACAGACTAGCTATGGGTTTATAGTTTGAAAGTTCAGTAGAGCTGCCCCCTTTATGGAATGGGATGACATGGGATATCTTCCAGACGGAGGGAATGGATGCTTCAGTTATAGTTCTATTGATCAGGATACTAATGGGGTATGCTATGGCATCTGCAGCTTTTTGTAGATATTCTGCAGGGAGGAGATTAGCCGACAGGGTGGTAGGCTTTAGTTTTTTAAGTAATTTTTGGACCAAAGCTGTGCAAACTGGCTTGAAGTTAAAGGGGAATTGGGAGCAGGGTATATTGGACGGAGAATATGGGCATCCAGGAGATAAACACTTAAACTGGCTAGAATTACCTCACCAGCTCCTTCTCTCTCAGCTTCAAATTATTCACTCCATTCTATGGCAGCCTTCCTATTGGCCCCAGCTTATTTACTTGTATCTCTCAATACTTTCCCACTAGGTCACTTCATAGCTCAGACCAAAACCTTCTACACATCTATAAACCTAAGACCAAACTGGGAAGCAACCTCCAAAGTTACTATCCTACCATCTCTTGGAACCAGCTGCCATTAGAAATCAGGTCCCTCAATCACCCCCAAAAAAATCAAAGCAGCTACCAAAAATACTTAAAAAGTCACTGGTCCTGCCACTGTACTCTCCCCCCATAAACTTCCCTATCACCCATAATACAGTCCTTTACCTGTCCCCTCTGTTTATTTATTTATTTATTTCCAGTTTGATGACTGGGGAGGTCCACTGGGCTCAAGGAGCCCATTTTCAGTGGAGGCCCAGGAAGAAAAGCTCCATAATACATAGTAGAAATAGTACCAATTAATCAAATTGTAAATATTAAATAGCAAAACTAAGCAAAGTAAAACAGCAACATAGAGTAAAATACAATACATATTTACATGTCTACAGATTGGAGAACAATAGTACAGAGTTAAAATTGTATAGAGGTTTTAAATCATTTGAGAATGGTATTAAAAGTAACATTAGTAGGAAGGCAGTAAATAAGGTTTAAATCATCTGTGAATGGTATAAAAGTAACATTAGTAAGAAGGCAGTAAATAATGTTTAAATAATCTGTGAATGGTATAAAAGTAACATTAGTAAGAAGGCAGTAAATAAGGTTTAAATCATCTGTGGATGGTATAAAAGTAACATTAGGGAGAAGGCAGTAATGGTATAAAAGTAACATTAGTGAGAAGGCAGTAAATAAGGTTTAAATCATCTGTGAATGGTATAAAAGTAACATTACTAAGAAGGCAGTAAATAAGGTTTAAATCATCTGTGAATGGTATAAAAGTAACATTAGTAAGAAGGCAGTAAATAAGGTTTAAATCATATGTGAATGGTATAAAAGTAACAGTAGGAAGGCAGTAAATAAGGTTTAAATCATCTGTGAATGGTATAAAAGTAACATTAGTAAGAAAGCAGTAAATAAGGTTTAAATCATCTGTGATGGTATAAAAGTAACATTAGTAAGAAAGCAGTAAATAAGGTTTAAATCATCTGTGAATGGTATAAAAGTAACATTAGTAAGAAGGCAGGAAATAAGGTTTAAATCATCTGTGAATGGTATAAAAGTAACATTAGTAAGAAGGCAGTAAATAAGGTTTAAATCATCTGCGAATGGTATAAAAGTAACATTAGTAGGAAGGCAGTAAATAAGGTTTAAGTCATCTGTGAATGGTATAAAAGTAACATTAGTAAGAAGGCAGTAAATAAGGTTTACATCATCTGTGAATGGTATAAAAGTAACATTAGTAAGAAGGCAGTAAATAAGGTTTAAATCATCTGTGAATGGTATAAAAGTAACATTAGTAAGAAGGCAGTAAATAAGGTTTAAATCATCTGTGAATGGTATAAAAGTAACATTAGTAAGAAGGCAGTAAATAAGGTTTAAATCATCTGTGAATGGTATAAAAGTAACATTAGTGAGAAGGCAGTAAATAAGGTTTAAATAATCTGTGAATGGTATAAAAGTAACATTAGTAAGAAGGCAGTAAATAAGGTTTAAATCATCTGTGAATGGCATAAAAGTAACATTAGTAAGAAGGCAGTAAATAAGGTTAATCCCTAAAGGGTAAGGATGAATGAACCGTATGTGTAATGAATGTATTCATGCATTAAGCAGGTTAGGTAGGTAGAGTGCAATTGCATTTCCATTTATAGGAGAGGTAAGAATGGAGCTGGGTTTTGAAGTGTTCACAAGTTTTCAGAAATTCTTAGAGAGGGAGGAAGAGAGTTCCATTTTTTGGAAAAGGAAAAGGATAGGAGAAGCTGACCTGGGGGACAATTTGCTTTGTATACTGAAATTAGATTTTGATGTGCAGATCGTGTATAATGGTAAGATTTTTGTTAGTGCTGGGCATGTAGTTGGTTTAAAAATAAGCTTGTGAGCTGTGGTGAGTTGGAGGTAGTCAAGGTAGTTGGGAAGTTCTAGCCATTGCAGCAAGTGGAGAGGTATACAGTGATGGGTAGAGTACTTCGACTTTGTGGCGAACTTTGAGATTTTGTTGTAACAGGTTTCCAGTTTAGATGAGATGGAGGAAGATAGGTTGGTTAGAAGGGGAGTACCATACATCAGTAAAGGTAGTAAGTAGGTAGTGGCGAGGGTCTGTCTTATTGAATGGGAGAGGAAGTGGGAGTTTCTGTACAGCATGCCAAGTTTCTGATGTGTTTTCTTAATATTTAGCTGAATGTGGGTATCAACGTGTTTGTCAATAGTAACCCCAAGAAGTTTAGCAAAAGGAACAACTTCTATAGTGGCATTGGCATGGCTAATATTGAAAGAGGTTTTGTTGAGGGGGAGAGATTTTGAGGGAGAGAATAGTAGGATTTTTGATGTGTTGGCATTCAGAGAGAGGTGATTTTGAAGCATCCAGTTCTCAGTAGTTGAGAAGGCAGTCTGAGTCTTTGTTTGGAGCTCAGGGAGGTTAGACGCAGAGCAAACTAAAGTTGAGTCATCTGCATATTGTACTATCTTAGTGTTAGGAATGGCTGCATGTAAATAATTAATGAAGATATTAAAGAGCATTGGGCCGAGTATGGATCCCTGGGGTATTCCGGTTGGGGTAGGAAGGAATGCTGAGGTGCCAGTTTTGCATTTTACGGCCTGAGATCTATCAGAGTGGTAGCTGCTGAGCCAGGTAATTGTGTTTTCTGAGAGATTAAAGATAATGAAATTATTCCCCAAGGCTATAATATAGTGAGACAAGACCGACAAAATGTAAAGGTGGTGGAGTAGCAATTCTATTTAAAAATGGACTTCATATCTCTACCCTCCCATCTAATCCAACCCAGGACAGCAACGCAGAAATCCTCATTACTAAGCTTCAAATCAACATAAACAAATCTTTATATATTATCTGCATTTATATACCACCCGGAAATAATATCACTACAATTGAGGCATTTCTTAGCTGGCTGTCTTCTACTTACCCCCAAGAAACTATAATACTAGGTGACTTTAACAAGGACTGGAAAAGTGTTAGTGCTGAAAATCCTACCTCTCATATTAACCTCCATGGATTTACCCAAACTATAACCTCTACAACCAGGATTAACAAACCTAACAAAAAAGAGAGTACATTAGACTGGATTCTCATAAACAAAGTGAAACAATCTTACAGAATAGGAACCCTGCCTGATGATGTAAGTGATCATTCCTTGACCTACATTACTAGAGAAAAGAAAGACTTCCCAAACCTCCCCACCATTAGAACAGCACGCTCTACCAAACACTTTAAGGCAGAATTATTTCAAACTGACCTTAAAGCATGCAACTAGAACCCATTAAAGCCCCCCCCCCCACTTGAAGAGGCTGTACAGTATTTTAACACTGCATTCTTATCTATCCTGGATAAGCATGCTCCCAAACGTTCCATTAGAATGAAGTCTAACCCTGCCCCATGGCTTTCTAATGAAACTAGGAATCAAATTCTACTTAGGAACAAAGTCTGGACTAAATGGAGAACCTATAGAAATAGCTCTGATCACCTATAATTTAGACAGCTTAGAAACAGCACAAAAAAAGCTATACTTACAGATAAAAAAACTACTATTGTAAACTTCAGCAAACTCATCAAAATAATCCCCAACAGTTCTGGTCTTGCATTAATAATCTCCTTTCCCCAGGTAACTCCCGAACACCCACCTCACTTGATGCAGATCCAAATACTCCCCATCTAACTGCCAATACCTTCAACTCTTTCTTTACTGACACTATACAATCTCTAGCTACTCAACTTATCTCAGAAAACTCCAGCATTCCCATCGACTTACCCCACTCTTTCTCGAAATTCAAGCTACAACCCATTCCTACTTCTCTCATCTTTAAACTTATTCTAAAACTTAAACCATGTACTCCATCTGCTGACCAACTTCCTTCCCAATTTCTCCAAAAAGCAGCTAAGGAAATTGCTTACCCTATAGCTATCCTTATAAATAGGACAATCCAAGAAGGTACCATCCCAGATATTTGGAAAATCTCCCACATTATCCCCTTACATAAAGAACTCCAATGATTACTCTAACTATCGGCCAATTGCTCTTTTATCACTAGCTAAAATTATGGAAAAATGCATTCACAAACAACTTCTATCCCATCTCTCTCAACACAACCTAATAGCACAATGTCAACATGGCTTTAGACCATCTCATAGTACCACTACTGCCCTTCTATCCTTCACAGATACCATCAATAGAAACCGTAACAAAAACCTTCTCTCATCTGCACTCTTCATTGACCTCTCTAAAGCTTTCGACATGGTTAACCATACCCTCTTAATCAATATTCTGGAATCTCTCTCCTTTGATTCTCTAGCCTTAAAGTGGTTCACATCGTACCTCAGCAATAGACAACAAGCAGTCCTCTGGGAAAATCAAGTCTCATCCTTTTTACCTGTTACTATTGGGGTCCCTCAGGGCTCTATTCTTAGACCACTTCTCTTCTCCTTATTTATTAATGATCTCAATGTAGCAATTCCACAAGCCACTTGTATTCAATATGCAGATGACTCCACACTAATATGCTCATCAACCTCTCCATCTGAACTATATACGCAAGATGTTTTCAACACTGTAGAAACATGGTTTTCCAAACACTGTCTCCTTCTTAATGCTAAAAAAACAAAACTCCTTCTCTTTACACCCACTATTAGGTCTTCCCCTTAGACTTCTTTATCTCTTCAAATAATGGTACTGTTATTCTCCCTGACACTACCACTAAACTTCTAGGAATAACCATTGATAATAATCTCTCATTTGATTACCATATAAACAACACCATTAAAACAGTAAACAGAAAAATAGGCTCCCTATACAGAATAAAACCCTTCTTAACTTCGGCAGCCAGAGCCAAGATTGCTTATTCCCATCTAATCTCAACCCTCCTATATGCTTCACCTATATTTACCAACCTTAAGAAAACCAACCTAAACAAATTAGTAACCTCCTATAATAACATTGCTAGATTTGCTACTGGCAATCCCTTCAGAACCCATCACTGTTCAAATCTTAAACAACTAAATTGGCTTGAATTCCAAAACCATCTGATTATCCCCCAACTTACAATTGCCTACAAGATATTTTACCAACCCAATAATACCCCTATACTCTCAAAACTCATAGTCCCATATAATAATCTGAACTCCCTACGTTCTTCTAGCAAACGTCTTGCCAGCTTAACAAAGTCTAATAATGCAGCTGGTGACTCCCTATTTACCAAAACAACAGGAAAACTCTGGAACCTACTACTCACTGAACTAACTCTAACTACATCCTTGCCACTCTTTAAACAAAAACTTAGAAAACACCTCCAAATGCACTGGCTATGCCCTTGTAGTAACCCTGACTAACCATCCTCTTCACCCCTCTTTCTTCCTCTTCTTTCCATACTTCCAAACTTCTACATGCTGTTGAGTTGTAAATAAGACTGACTCTTTCTAAACTCTAATCAACTTAGTGTTTAAATAATTCTATCTCATATGATCTAATGTACATAACTCTTACTATTCTGTTTTTGAGCTGTCTTAAGCTGTATTCTGCTCTCTGTACTGTTTCTCAAGTGTTTTTATCTATTGTATATAACTCTTACTGTATTATATCTGTTCTAGCTCTCTTAAACTTTACTCTGTTTTACTTTAACGTTTCTCTAGTATTTTTATCTCAAGAATGTATTAACTACCAGTTTTTATTTTTGATTTTTAATCCTTTTTTTTCACCATGTAACAATATTTTATACTTTGTATATCTGTGTGGAGCTTTTCTCCCCGGGCCTCTACTGAAAATGGAAATATATCCAGCTAGACTAGCCCGGTCAACAAATGTAAAATAAAAATAAAAAGATTAAGATTAGAAAGGTGGTTAAGGAGGTGGGTATGGGAGACTGTATCAAAAGCCTTGGAGAGGTCAAGGAGGACTGTGGATACAAGTTCTCCAGACTCACAGGCGTGGTTTACGATGGCTAGAAAAGAGACAAGAGTAGTTATTGTGCTATGGCCAGGATGTAACCCATGTTGTGTTGGGGTGAGGAGTTGGTTATTTGTAAGGAAAGGCATGAGCTGGAGGTCGATGCATTTCTCAAGAATTTTTGAAATAGGGGAGAGAATTGCTATGGGGTGGAAGTTGGAGATGTTATTATTTTTGCCTCCTTTATGGAGGGATATGATAAAGGCTGCTTTTGGGGACATATGATCCCTGTATGGATCTATTAATGAGAGTGCTAATGGGGATGGCGATGCTGTCTGCTGCAAGTTTTAGAAAGAGTGAGGGGATGTTGTCAGGGACATTCGAGCATGGCTTAAGCATAGAGAGAAGTTTTTTTATATATGAGATGGAGATGGGTTTGAGAAGAAATATAGGAGGAGTGTTTGGGATGAAAGGTTGGTGAGAGGATTTGAGTTGGAGGGAGGAGTTGTTTGGGAAGGTTTTGGTGAGTTCTCCTATGGAGTTAGTAAAGAAGGAGTTGAATAGAGTAGCTATTTCTGGGTCAGATTTACTAGTGTCAGGGCAAGGGTTGTTTTTGGTACCTGGGTTGAGAAGATAGTTGATGGAGTTCCAGAACTGTTTGGGGTTCATGGAATGATTAGACTGGAGTTTGGTATAGTATGATTTTTTATCCTGTATAATATGTTTTTTGGCTAGGTTGCGGAGTTGTTTGTATTTAAGAAGGGTGTCAGGGTGCTTATTGCAATGGTAAAGTTTCCAGGTCTGGTACCTTTGTTGCATAAGTGTTTTGGTATTGTTAATAAGCCAACGGGCGGAATTGGTTTTTATACGTTTTATTCTTGGAGGGGCTTGGGAGTTAAGGGTATCTAAGAAGGTTGAGTTGAAGAATTCAACAGTGTTGTCTAGAGAACGAGTTTTTAGATTGTCCCAGTTTATTAGTTTGAGAGAATTGGAGAAAGTTGTGGGGTTAAAGTTTGTGAGATTTCGTGTATGGATATATTGGTATAGGTGAGGAGAGGAGGGGGTTGCTCTATGGATGAAGGCTGGCAAGTGATCACTAATGGAGTCTGTTAAGGTGCCAGTGTGGGAGATTTTATTTGGGTGAGAGACTAGGATCCAGTCAAGTATGGGGCCTGGGGGGTTATTTTTATTGGGTCTGGTAATGGCATTTGTAAGTTAAGTGAAATTAGATTGACTGATATGGTGGGATTACTGGCAGTAATTTTGTTCCAGTCAATGTTTACATCTCCTCAGATGTATGTCTCAAGCTTGATATTAGTTGATGCCCATACAAGAATTTCCTCAAGTGTATTTGTGTTGTTTCCAGAGAGGATATAGAGGGCTATAACACAAATGCTTTTATAGTTATTTTTTTTTGAGTATTCCTATGACTAGTTCAGTGTTGTTGAACTGAGGAATAGGATTTTGGTAGGGAGTGATGGAGAGTAGGCTAGAATAGATTAAGTCTACCCCTCCTCCTTTCCTTTTTAGGTGGTCATGTCTAAGAGCTTGAAACCCAGGAGGTAGGATTTCAGAGTCAGAAATATTGGGTTTTAGCCATGTCTCAGAGACAGCTACTATGTCAGGTAGGGTATGGAATAGCCAAGCGTGGAAGTGGGCTATTTTGTTTTTTAGACTCTGGGCATTGATGGTCAGGAGTTTGAGATATTTAAGGTTGGTAATATAGGTTGCGATAGGGGGGAGTTGGATTGTTGTTGGTAGTATGTCCTGGGTTGGGGTGTATGTCACCTGCTAAGCATAGGCAGTCAAAGGGGAATGAGAGCAGGGGTTTGGATTTACTCCTTGAGTTTTGTGGGAGGTACAATAATGTTTTAGGTATGTAAAGTTTCATTGAGGAGGGTAGAAGTTTTAGTTTGAAGCAGAGAAGTGGGTTTGGTTGAACTAGAGAGGGTGATATAGTGTGAAAGTGAGATGTGGTAGAGTGAGGATGGATGTTGGGGGTGATGGTGGGATGAAGAGGGGATAGAAAAGAAGGGGGTAGTTTGTAAGAGGAGTAAGAGGTAGCATGGAATAGAGGAATTAGAAGGAGTAAGCTGAGAGAGGGGATGAGAAGGGTTTGAGAAGTCATGGCATGATTTAGGTATAAATGAATAGTTGGGAGGAAGGTATCAAGGAAGTAGATGGATGTTAGGGGACTGTGAGAGTGTAAGAGGGAGGTGTATAGATGTGAATATAGTGCCTTAAGTTTTGGGATGGGGAGGGGATGAGTAAATATTGGAGGATGGGAAGGGGAGGGGATAGTGAGGAGATGTGAGTGGATTGGAAGAAAGGAAGGGGAGGGGACTATTGGCATGAATAAGTGTAGGAGTATTGGGATGGGTGGGAATTGGGGGTAGGGTAGGGTAGGGTAGGGGAGCGGAGTGAGTCCGCAGGGCAAATGTCACGGGTAGACCCAAGGAAGAAAGCAGCAGGGCAGTGAGAAAAACAATCAGTATAGTGAAGGTAAGTACAGAGGAAGGTAAGCAGGGTGGTTAGAGAGATGCTTAGGGTGATGTTGTAAGGGAAAGGATTTGAGAGATTTCAGAGGTAGTTAGGACTGGTAACAAGCAGTTAATAAAGAAGAGAGTGAAAAACTAGCTTTTATATTATAGTGAGTGAAAAAGAGTGAGGAAAAGGAGGTTAAAGGTGGTTAAAGACTGCCATCTAGTGGACAAATCCTATAAATGTGGAAAGTGAAACCACTATAGGATGTTGAAAGGTAAAAGGCAGAAAGAAGGCTCAAAATAAAAAAGTAGAAGGCTAGGATAAGGCAGGTATGGGGGGGCATTCCCAGTAAGAAGGGTATGGCTGCTGGCTATTCTGGTCGGGATCCTATACTAGCACCTAGCAGGTAGTAGAGCAATGTCGCATACAAATTAAAGGAGGTATAGCATCATTTAACATACTTTCTTTAATTCCTTTGAGTTCACTTCTGCGAGAAGTTAGACTTTTCCAGTTGGGGAATGAGGCAAACAGAGTGTGATTGGTATCTGTGATTGGTCTTGGATGTCCAGGAGGGCAGGGCCGGTAAGCAAAACAAATTAGGTAGAGAAGGTTGGAGAGCTGGAGAAAATATAAAGAGAGAGAGTTTTGTACATTAAAAAAGTATATTTATCAGAGTTATGTAGGTTAAGCAGCAGTTGAGGGTAATGCACAATTAACAGGTTATGCAGCAGTGACAAATAGGAAAAACAAGCACATACACTTCAGGTAAAAGTCCCTTCAGAAATAGGCATAAAAAACAATGTCACAGTTTCATTTTCAATTAGGCAATATAGCTGTGAATCATAAGCTGCATATTGTTGCTCAAAACATATACAACCCAGTGTGTATGAAATTCAGTATCAGGCTGAGTAGAACAGTGTATTTCCACAGATGATTAACATTTTTGCACCCATTTGCTCTGTCTAGCCTTCACTTCCTGTCTTGGACCTCACGTCCTCACAAGGTAAGAAACCTGTTTATACTATGATTCAACCTCCTCACATTACTATTAGAACTCTAGTCTCTCGCCTCCCTCCCATAAACCTGATTTGGAGCAACAGTAAAATACTAAAATACTAAAATACTAAATATCATTGGTTTCTTGTTCATTCGACAAAACTAAAATGATTCTGTTTATGCTTCCTTCCTTCTTTTTATTGGATATAGTTGCTTTATTCACTTTTTGTTGTGATTTTCTCATGCTTATTTTTAAATACTTATGCTTTGTTATATCATTATGTTTAAGTCGATCTTATTTGATTATGTTTAAACTTTATGTAAACACATGTGGAGCTTTTCTCCCCGGGCCTTTGCTGAAAAAGGGCACTTGCTGTCTCTTTAACTTAACTGTTTCTTCCTATAGCCCTGCTGCTACCTCCTTTCTACCCTGTAGTCAACCCACTCTGCTAAAAAAGTCTACAGAAATATTTATTCTCATGAAAATCCATAAGCAGCATGCAACTTCTCCTGGTGCTGGATATCTTGTTTTGGATTCTACATTATGGTTTAATCCTTATGTGTATTTGGTTAAGCCTTATTTAAATACTTGTCATCTTTTACTGCCACATTTACACCTGATTGTATACATTATCTCTATTTTTCCTCTTTGTTTTTTGTTTAAATGTGAATGTACTGCTCAGATCATTCTGTTCTATGTATTATTATTTTACATTTGTATGTAATTGATACGGAGTTTTTCTCCCTGGGCCTCCACTGAAAATGGGCTCTTTATAGACCCAGTGGACTTTCCCAGTTGACAAATGCAATAAATAAATAATAAATAAATAAAGGGCCATTTCAGTTCAGTCAGACAGTCCCAGTCAACAAATGTAAAATAAATAAATAAATATATCAAATCACCAGCAAGGAGTCACCAACAATGGTTGTCGTTTTTGCAGGCCATGTGTCTTATCAGAAAAGACAAGGCCACAGACAAACTCTGTTTATTTAAGTATCATCCAAGAAAAAAATTAACCAATGGAAAACAATGTGAAATGTGCAGCCTGGGTAATTTAAGTGTCTATCTGTCACACAGAACAAAACCACCAGGCTAAACAGATTTGTCAAAACAGAAAACAGAATGGAACAGGTAAAACAGAAAGGAGCTCTATCATTTATAGTTATTTGTCTATGTGTGAAATAAACTTCACAATGCTAGATCTCAGAGGTGCCCCTTCTGAAACAGAGATGAAATAGAGGTTTAGTAAAGGATCTGTGAGTTCTTTTGATGGCATGAAAAATCTTCTAGTAACTTTAAAATTTCTGCAAGCCAAAGGTTTATGAAGGCAATAATATTATGTTGTCCTATTTTTTCTGCACTCCTTAAATTCTAGGATTATTCCACTGTTCTCTCTTCTCTAGGTCACTGATTTTCTTCAGAAGCCATTTTGCTTCATTAAAAATTCTGTTTGATATTCCTCCTCCTGAATTCTCCCTTCTTTATCATTCATTTCTTTTTCTATGGTGTTTATTTGTGAGTCTTGTTTTTGAATTTAAATCTCTAATAAGCTCTATTTGCTTGTCATAGTCTTCTTTTACATCTTATTGTCAATAATAATAGTAATAGTAATAATAATAATAGTAATAATAATAATAGTAGTAATAATAGTAGCAATAATAATAGTAATAGTAATAATAGTAATAATAATATCAATAGTAATAATAATAATAATAATAGTAATAATAATAATAGTAATAATAGTAATAATAATAGTAATAATAATAATGACTTTAATGATTGTCTTAGTTTCTGGTGTCATTCTAAGGGGGTGCAGTATTTGTCAGCATGTAAGGAGATGGTCTGCACCTGTCCCCCTCTAGGCCTTTGAATATTAGCTAAAACATTGTCTTCCCCATAGTGCCTTTTTAGGCAATTCCAAATTGAAAGTACTTTTGACAAAGCAAATCAAAACCAAGAAAATCTAAAGCTGTTGCTATTCATTGCTAGGACTCTAAACAAGACACTCCACTCCCTACAAGCTCTCCTCAACCTAGAGAATGCTGCCATTTGTGTTGTCACTGAAACGTGGTTTAAAGCCACAGATAGCACACTGGCAGTGTAAGGCTGTAACGCCTTCCATACATTTAGACCAGCTACTACACAGACAGGAACTAAAGGTGGAGGTGTTTTAATTTAAATCAAAAATAAATATACCTCAAGGCTGGTCAAACAGGAAAACGCACTTGAGCTTCTCCATGTTCAAGTCACCACAGGTAAAATCCAATACCAGTTCCTTACAAGCTATAGGTCCACCTCTGTGACACAGGAAACCCATAACATGTATTTAAGTGTACTGGAAACACTCACCATCTAACCCAATACCATACTTACAGGCAACTGTAATTACACCAGAGATTGTTGAATATTTATAAATTCCCTGGAATAGACTGTCAATATTTGAACAGGGGCATAAACATGTTGAATCTGGTCGTCACTAGTATGGGAGAGCACTACACAACCCCTAGTGTAATTCCCTGGTACGGTCAGACCACAAAATGGTCTCTTTTGAAGTAAAAATAAAATCTGGAACCTCAGCTAAACCTGGAATATTCAGGAACTACTCTGAGGCTAACCTCCTATTATTAAGTTATAATCTGGCAAATTTTCAAGCCCCCATACACCCTGAGAACACTGCTGCCTATGTAGAATTGTTCACAGAAACCCTGTACAAGCATATTAATAGCTGCATAGAGGCAGTTGTACCCACTAGGAAGAAGTACAGAATTAGTTCAAAATACAAGCCCTCCTGGTGGAATCACAAAATCAATAGGCTGTATAACAGGAAGAAGAAAATCATGAAAAAAATCTGCCCAAATTTGGCCTCCAAGGCCAAAGACAACAAGGCATTTTTTATCTATGTCTGCAACCTCAAAGGCAATGCACATTTGTGTGCAGAGCTCATTGTAAATGGAGCCACCTATACGGATCCAGAAAATATAGCAAGCCTACTGGGAGATAATTTAACCTCTAACTTTACTCCTCCATCCTCTCAACCTCCCCTTGGGAAATACCATCAAATATAAGTCCCCATACTATCAGCAGGGAACAAGCCCTCAATACTCTAAGTCCAAGATCACTGCATTGATTGGCTCAGGCAGTACCTCAGGATGCCTTCTAAATAGTTTGAAACATGACTTATCAGACCCTGTGGAATCACTGTTTACCCATAGCCTCCAAAGAGGCTTTGTGCTTCACGAATGGAGATTAGCAACAGTCATTCCTGTTCATAAAGGTGGGCCATCTGCAGACCCTGGACACTACAGACCCATGAGTCTCATTAGTCTCATATGCAAAGTCATGGAAAGAATTATCATAGAAATGATCAACAATGACATAGGAAACCTCCAGACACTTGACCCAACCCAATTTGGTTTCATCAAGGGCAGGTCATGCCTACTCAACTTTGTGACTTCTTTGTGAAGGTCACTAAAGCAATGGATGAGGGCAAAATGGTACACACTGCCTACCTTGACCTGGCCAAGGCATTTGACACAATACCCACTCAGTCATTGTTGATAAACTCCAGAGGTTAGGTAAGAATCCTTATGTCACTCGGCAGATAGCCAGTTGGCTCACAGACAGGACCCAAGAAGTTAGAATTGGGGACTCCACCTCTACAAAGAGACCATTCATGATTTGAGTCCCTCAGGGATCAGTCTTGAGACTGCTGTTTTTTGGTATTTACTTCTCAGTAGTCAAGGTCAATGTCAAAGGTCTCTGGCTGACCATCTTTGCAGATGATTGTAAATGAAGAGTAGTCATAGTATTCCTGACCAGTGCTAATGTTCTCCAGGAAGGGCTGACACAGGCATATAATTTGTGTCAGGGCCATGGACTAAAACTAAATGTTAAGAAATTCATAAAAGTATGCTTCTGGAAGTCATCTGTTCCTATTAACTATCTTATTGACAACACAACCCTAAGAGCTGACCCAGTAATCAGGGACTTGGTGACACACATAGACAGTAATCTAGCCTTTGACCATCACGTGTCTATAGTAGTGAGGGAATCATTCTACATTGTGCAACTTATAAACAAAGGTATGGACATCAAGGTCCAAGCAGGTCATTGTTCCATTATATTTAATATTCATCAGACCTGTCAATGAATACAATGTCACCATACCTCTCAGCCTCTTCGCACAACAAATATGTACAAAGCCAGACAAAATGGGGGGACAAAGGCTCAAAAATAGGGAGCAGGTGCCCAATTGAAAGCAATCTCTCCTTAGCCTGAACAAGCAAATAAGAGCACTAGTGAAATCTTCTAAAGCCAGCTTTGAGTCCAAATTGGCCACAACTGCTAGAAACAATCATAAGGCCTTCTTCACATATGTCTGCAATCTCAAAGGAAGCACCCAGATCTGTTCAGAAATGGTGGTCAAGGATGCCACATACACAAATGCTGTAGATATAGCCAACCTACTGGCTGACAGATTCAGTGAAAACTTAGTCCTCTGTTCCCCCAATCAGTAAGTCAGGACATCCCCAGTATCTGCCCCCTCCCCTTATCTCTAGGGAACAGGTTATCACTGCCGTCTCAAAAGCAAAAAATACAGCCTCCATGGGACCCGATAACATCCCAGGCTGCATCCTACATGAACTCAGGCATGAACTTGTAGCACCATTAGACACCCTATTCAACCAAAGCCTGAGTACTGGCTTTGTCCCAGTTGAGTGGAGGACAGCCAGTGACATCCCTTTACAGAAAGGTGGAGCGTCCACCACTGTGGGAAATGATAGACCCATCAGCCTAACTACCCTGATCTGCAAGGCCATGGAATGGATTATCATGAACCTCATTAACAGGGACATTGGTGACCTCCAAACATTAGACCCCACACAGTTTGGCTTTGTCAAGGGGAGAGCATGTCTGTTAGATCTGGTCAACTTCTTTGAGACAGTCGCCAAAGCCATCGATGAGGGGAAGATGGTGCACACTGCCTACCTTGACCTGGCCAAAGCCTCAAACACTATTCCCCACTCAGGCATAATATATAAAATCTCTCATTTGGCATCAATCCAAATGTTACCAGATAGGTAGCAAACTGGCTCACTGATAGAACCCACCTAATCAAAACAGGGGATGCCACCTCATGCAGTAGACCCATAACGAGTGGCATACCCCAGGGATCAGTCTTGGGGCCTCTGTTATTTGGGATATACTTCTCTGAGGTGCAGGCCAAAACTAGTGGGCTATGGCTGACCAAGTTTGCAGATACCTGGAAGGTGGGTGCCATCATCAATTCACCAAGTGATATGGACATTCTCCAAGAGGATCTCACCCAAACAAATGAGTAGAGTCATAAATATAGCCACAAGCTGAATGCCACAAAATACATCATTATCCCCTCTGGGGAGAGTGATATCCCCATATATTATCACATTAATAACAATGTCCTAAGCACGCAATCAGTCGTGAAGGATTTGGGCATCTAGGTTGATAGCAACCTGACTTTTGACCACCATGTTGCTTCCATTGTACAGAAAGCTTTCTACATGGCCTACCTCATAAGTAAGGGTATCTCATCCAAGGACAAGGAGGTCATAACATCCCTGTATTCTTCACTTATAAGGCCAATTACTGAGTAAAACACTCCCTTCAGCATGTACCTCACAAAGCACATGCAGCAGCTGCAGAGACCACAGAGGTTCCTAACCAGAACAATCCAGGGCCTCAAACATCTACCCTACACAGATAGGCAAAATGCTCTGTCACTCTATTCAGTTTCATACAGACTCCTTAGAGGGGACCTCTGTCTGGTACACAAAGCAATCTCAGACCCCGCCTTGATGGGACTGCTGCAAATCAAGCTCCACTCAAGTAACCCATATGTGCGACCTCAACCTGGTCTGTGACATCAATAGGACTTGTTGGCAGGATAGATTTGTGTCCCAGAAGCTCCCCCATCTGTGGAACAGACCCCCTCTCCATGTTAAGCAGAGTACCTCATTATCCCTTTTTAAGTGCAACCTGGATAACTGGATGGGAAACAGAAAATAAGCACCCCTGGGATTCCACAAACAAACCAGCAAAAAAGAAACAACTTCAAATGACAGCAAAAAGGCCACAAGCAGCAAACAAGTTCTGAAAATAGAATTTATTCCAAAAAAACTGTAAACATAAGCACTTTCGTCTCGCTTCAATGAGCAAGACGTCTTCAGACAAACACCCCTGGGATTCCATCCATGTCCCTACTGGAAGGCTTTGGATGCTGATTTGTCTAAACATGGGCTAAACTCTTGGCTAGGCTTATAAGGGCCTCAGGAACAATAGCCTATTAACTTCCTATGATCCTATGATCCAATGTATGGACACAGGATGGAGTCCACTTGTCCAGACAAGGGAAAATATATTTCAGAGCAGATATATCCCAATATTTGACTAGCACAAGATGTGATTTCAGTTCACATATGCTGAAATGTGAAATCTGAGTTATCCTTACTAGTTGTTAATGCATGGAGTGTTTGTAGTAATACAGTTTTTGCTGGAAATGTGGTAGATTCACATAAGATTGATGTTGTTATTGCTTGCAGAACTTGATAAAAACTGGAAAACAGTTCTGTCAGGGTATAAATGTTTTTTTTCTGTAACAGACATTCTCAAAAATGTCAGTTGGAGATGTTATGATAGGGATTAAAGATTATGCATTTTTGATGATAATAAGAGTACTGCAGATTTTGTAACCATGACAGTTTACAATTGTTGGAGTGCTTAGGCCATTGCAGTTAAGTGCTGATGACCTCCGGGAATTCATACATTTCTAGGATGAAACAGACAAAGGAAAACAATAACAGCTGGGGACTTGAATTTACCAGAGACAGACTGGAATCATTTTTATTCTACAACATTAGTAAGGAAATTATAATTATACAATGACTGTCCATTAATATCTGAAAACGAGCACGGTGATTGGCCAGCCCAACCAGCATGCCATTGCAAATCCCAGAATATACCAATGGAAGAAGGGCTGGTCACCTGGACTTCTTTTTGTTCGTATATTCCATAACTTTTATTTTTTTTAACAAAAAATCTATAGTTTAGACTCCAGACATAACAGAGAGGTAGCATGAAGGTAATACAAAGAAAATCAGGTACGTTATTTAAAACTAAAGACACATACCTGCTTTTCTTTGCATTTCCCCCATTCTGTCTCTCTCTCTCCTACCCCTAATGTAGCCGAAAATTTTTTTAATAAAAAAAAAATAAATAAAAAAAAAGGAAACAAAAAACGGAGCAACAGAGACTTTCTTTTCTCCGTTGCTTCCTTTTCAAAACATTGATGTACTGGGTATGCATGGGAATGCAAGTCCCATATGCATGCGCAGAACATCAAAACAAGGCAGCAGGATATCACCAGCCGCGGAAGGATAGTACGGTGCCATTATACAAAGGCATTATTTAAGAAAAGTAAGTATTCTTTTCTTAAATAATGTCATTGTATAAAAGCAATAACTGACTCTGTGGTTGTGGTACATTGAAATTTACCCATGGTTGGCTTTATTTAATCAATCGGGCTTCGCCCTCGTGGTTAAATCACACCAACCATGGGTAAATCTTCAATATACCACACCACATCATTGGTTATTGCTTAAATAACATATATAGGAGTGTTAATTGTCACAGATTATAAACAAACCTACCAGGGAGCGGAATATACTTTATATTGTTTGTGTTTCTAAGGAGATGATGCTTACTTCATGCCAAGTTTTATCCCTTACTGATGTGCAGTGATCAAGGGGTTAGAAAGGTTTAATTACTGGTAGATAAGTCTGCCAAACCTAAATCTAAACCAATGCACAGAGGATTAAGAGAAGACTAAACCGAAAAAACAAAAAACAGACTGTGGAAAACTAAACAATGACTTATTTAGTGGAAATACAGCAAAAGAAATGGGGCACGTTTTGAAAGGAAGATTGTATGCAAAGCATAAATAAATAAATAACGTGTTCAATATAAGGATCGAGGCACACAAGGCAAAAAGGTACATTTCTATGAGAGAAAGATGCTGAAGTAAGTTGGAAGATAAAAATGATAGGAAATGGAAGTGAGACTGAACTGCGACTTTGAAAATTGAATAAATAAACTGGGCAGACAAATTAAATGTACCTCAGGAATGTTTGGAAGAATAATTTATATGAAAGGTATTCTGCATAACAGGAAACCATTTTAGAGATACATAAGATGTGGCAGGAGTAAGGTAACACAAATCAATAAACTGTGTATAGATTCTAAAATGTATTCTTATACATAAGAGATTTCAGATATATTTACAAAACTGTATGTAAAACAGTTTGGTTTCGAAAAGGGAGGGGAGTAATTTGTGCAGGTAACATCCAGGTAACTTCAGATACTGAAATTAAATTGCATTGAAAAAAGTACTATACACAGTGCACCCAACCAAAGAACACGGAGGACACAGAATTTGAAAGAATGACCTGAGAACATCTCCACATGAACTTACAGTACAATTACATCAGTTATGCATGCATATGTTGTAAATGGTTCTATGACTTCATATAACATGATGTACTATAACAATATAACAACAGCTATAAGTGAAAATAATTGTGCGTTGCAATGTAATTTATTTACACATCTTCTGCCTTTGATAGGGTCATAAACAAAAACTGATCAGTAAATGAGAGCATCTAGGTAGTAATGTAATCACCATAAGATGGACAGCTGCATGACTTACAAATAGGACATAAGTATGCATCAATTGGACAGTTGAAATTCTTGGTTACAGTCAGGGTGTCCCACAGGGCTCTATCCTAGGCCCTTACTTGTTTAGGCTATATATTTCTGATTTATCTTTTTCATCTGAGGTGTTCTACAGTCTGTATGAGGATGATTTGAAAATGGGAAAACTGATTACATTTCTTATGTATAGGGGCCTGTCATTCACTAAATTTACGATTGTGACACAGGAGAATGATATGTTGATAAATACATCAGAAAGTAAGCATATGAGATTTGGGAGACATAAACTGAAGGGTGAATATTTAACACAACACAACACACAGTGATTGAAATCATGGACTCATTTAAGGACCTGGGTGTATCAGAAGATCCACCTTTGAATATTACTTATCATATCAACCAGTTTGTTAATGATAGTTATAGAACTATAGGTTGTATAAAAAGATTTATAAAGGCTAGGAAATCAGAAATGATGAAATCACTGTTTATGAGTTAGATTAGACCAAAACTAGAGTTTAGGATAATAAAGTCTAAACTTTTTAAGAAAACCAGCTTGAGTAAATTGGAAAGAGTACTTTGGAAATGTACTGAAGACACTCATAGATATTAATGTATAAGTTATTATACTATTATAGTAGTAGTATACTATTATACTAAAATATGTGAACTTGTACAGTGTCTCATATACATATTTAAGAGGAGACCTTATTGAGATATATAGCACATTTAGAGGCAACTACTTGTGGGAATGCTTGGGGTTGTCAAAATGGGGCTGGGAATTATCAAACAACCTTTGCGGGAGATTATATAGGAGTCAGAGATGTACTAATTGGGAGATTATATAGGAGTCAGAGATGTACTGATTGGGAGATTATATAGGAGTCAGAGATGTACTGACTGGGAGATTATATAGGAGTCAGAGATGTACTGATTGGACTGTAGAGACAGTAGCTGAAGCCTCAAAGCAAGCAAAGGTCTAAATATTTTTAAGAACAACTTGTGTACCTATTATGCGTGTGACTGTTATGGTATATTGAGAAATCAGAAGAGGAAATATTGTCCGTGCCTAAAATATTTTTATGTATGTATGCATTTATATAGGGTGCTATTTGTCTGTTTGAAAGTGAGACCATTGATTTTTAATGGATTTTGCATTTCATCAAACTTATTTGGTTGATATATGCAGAATACATTAAAAAATAATAGGTGGTGAGCATGTGTGTTTGAATCAGTGATTGAATGTGTGTGTGTGTGTGTGTGTGTGTGTGTGTGTGTGTGTGTGTGTGTGTGTGTGTGTGTGTGTGTGTGTGTGTGTGTGTGTGTGTGTGTGTGTGTGTGTGTGTGCGTCTATGTACGGTGTGAATGTATATGTGTGTGTGTGTGTGTGTGTGTGTGTGTGTGTGTGTGTGTGTGTATGAGTGTATGTGTGTGTGTAAGTGTGTGTGTGTGTGTGTGTGTGTGTGTGTGTGTGTGTGTGTGTGTGTGTGTGTGTGTGTGTGTGTGTGTGTGTGTGTGTGTGTGTTTTGTGCTTGTGTATGTGTGTGTGGGGATTTGGGTTTCAGGTGACTTGTTAGTGTTTAATGGGATATCGGCAACAGTGGGATAAGAAATTTTTCCTTTATTTCTGCAGTTGTACAATCTTGGTGTTAGTATATATAAGTAGCAGGGGGAGTGGGGGTGAAGAGGGAGGTTGGTCTCTTGCAAAAACACTGCTTTTGTTTTTTTCTGACTGTTTGAGATGTTTGAGTACCTCACTACATTGAATACATATCATCATCTTCTTTCTGCTGCTCCCATCAGGGGTCACCACAGCGGATCACCTGTTTCCATTTCTTCCTGTCCTCTGCATCTTGCTCTGTCACACCAACCACCTGCATGTCCTCTCTCACCACATCCATAAACCTTATCTTAGGCCTTCCTCTTTTCCTGTTACCTGGTAGCTTCATCCTTAGCATCTTTTTCCCAATATACTCAGCATCCCTCCTCAGCACATGTCCAAACCAACGTAATCTTGCCTCTCTGGCTTTGTCTCCAAACCTTCCAACCTGGGCTGACCCTCTAATATACTTATTCCTAATCCTGTCCACCCTCGTCACACCCAATGCAAATCTTAACATCTTTAACTCTGCCACATCCAGCTCAAACTCCTGCCTTTTTGTCAATGCCACTGTCTCCAACCCATATAACATAGCTGGTCTCACTACCCTCTTGTAGACCTTCCCTTTCACTCTTACAGGTACTCGTCTGTCACAAATCACTCCTGACACTCTTCTCCATCCACTCCATCCTGCCTGTACTCTCTTCTTCACCTCTCTTCCACACTCACCGTTAATCTGAACTATTGACCCCAAGTATTTAAAGTCATCCACCTTCGCCACCTCTACTCCTTGCATCCGCACCATTCTTCTGTCCTCTCTCTCAGTCACACACATATATTCTTAGTCCTGCTGACCTTCATTCCTCTTCGCTCTAGAGCATATCTCCATCTCTCTAGGGTCTCCTTTACCTGTTCCCTACTCTCACTACAGATCACAATGTCATCTGCAAACATCATAGTCCATGGGGACTCCTGTCTGATCTCGTCTGTCAACCTGTCCATCACCATTGCAAATAAGAAAGGGCTCAGAGCTGATCCTTGATGTAACCCCACCTCCACCTTAAACGCATCCATCACTCCCACCGCAGACCTCACCGCTGTCACGTTACCTTTGTACATACCCTGTACCACTCTTACATACTTCTCTGACACTCCTGACTTCCTCATACAATACCACAACTTCTCTCTAGGCATCCTGTCATATGCTTTCTCTAAATCCACAAAGACACAATGCAACTCCTTCTGACATTCTCTGTACTTCTGCATCAACACTCTCAGAGCAAACATCACATCTGCAGTGCTCTTTCCTGGCATGAAACCATACTGCTGTTCACTAATCATCACATCCCTTCTTAACCTAGCTTCCACTACTCTTTCCTATAACTTCATGCTGTGACTGATCAATTTAATCCCTCTGTAGTTACTACAGCTCTGCACATCACCCTTATTCTTAAAAATCGGTACCAAAACACTTTTTCTCCATTCCTCAGGCATCCTCTCACTTTCTAAGATTTCAGTAAACAATCTGCTTAAGAACTCCACTGCCATTTCACCTAAACACCTCCATGCTTCCACAGGTATGTCACCTGGACCAACAGCCTTTCCATTCTTCATCCTCTTCATAGCTATCCTTACTTCCTCCTTGCTAATCCACTGCACTTCATGATTCACTATCCCTACATCATCCAACCTTCTCTCCCTCTCATTCTCTTCATTCATCAGCCCCTCAAAGTACTCTTTCCACCTGCTCAACACACTCTCCTCGCTTGTGAGTAAGTTTCCCTCATTATCCTTTATCTCCCTTACCTGCTGCACATCTTTCCTAGCTCGGTCCCTCTGTCTAGCCAATCAGTACAGGTTCTTTTCTCCCTCCTTTGTGCCCAACCTTTTATACAACTCGTCATACGCCGTATCCTTAGCCTTCACCACCTCTCTCTTCGCCATGCACCTCATCTCCTTGTACTCCTGTCTACTTTCTTAATCTCTCTGACAATCCCACTTCTTCTTTGCCAACCTCTTTCTCTGTATACTCTCCTGTACTTCCTCATTCCACCACCATGTCTCCTTGTCATCCTTCCTCTGTCCAGATGTGATACCAAGCACCTTTCTAGCCATCTCCCTTACTAGCTCTACTGTAGTTACCCAGCTATTTAGTAACTCTTCACTGCCACCCAGTGCTTGCCTTAACTCATCCCTGAACTCCACCTCACAATTACCCTTTGAATGCATATACATATACATATGCATATACATATATAAATAAATATACATAAATGGGAGTACATGTTTGGTGTATGACTGATAGCTGTTTAGTCGGTAGGATACAGTCGACTAAGTAGATGGTCAATAGGTGTGCGAGACTGCACAATTCGTATGGTCAGGGAATATGCCCTTTTTGTGTGATTTTGAGTTGATATATATATATATATATATATATATATCTACGGTTCCCCTTCACAAGATCGAATATATGAATACTCGAAACTCATAAGCCGAGCCCAAAATCTCGAGTATTCATATACTCAAAATTGTGAAGGGGCACAAAAGAAAAGTAAAAAACACTTTTTCTAATGTTTTTGCACCCCCCACACCCCCCTACTTAAATATACCAACTCCGAGCTCGCACTGCAGCAAAGGAGATGGAAATGTACCATTATGCGCTATATGCATAAGCGCACAATGAGGCACTTTCCATTCCTCCGCTAAAGTGCGGTCATGAAACCTGCACATTAAGGAAGGAAAAGTACAGGGGGATCCAGCCCCCTACACAAAGGTAAGTAAAACCCTTAATCTCATTTTTTACACTTCCCGTTCACAATTTCGAGTTACTGAAACTCAAGATTTTAAACTCGATCTTATGAGTTTTGAGCTTTCAATAATTCGAGCTTGTGAAGGGGAACCATATTTATATATATATATATATATATATATATATATATATATATATATATATATATATATATATATATGGATCTAGGACGTTTGCTCGAATGAGCAAACGTCCAAATCCATAATAACTGAACACACTTTAATGAAAGCACTTTTATCGAAAAAGCGCTTTTGTTAAAGCGTGTTAAAAAAAAAAAAACACTACATTAACATGCTGTGCCCCCCACACCCCTCCTACTTTAATAGTTTCCCTCTGAGACTGCACTACAGTGGGGAAAAGGGAAATTTCCCTTACATCCACCATAGTACAGCCTTGGCAGCAGGCATACTTACGCAAAAGGGCTTCTTCGGTGAAAAGCACTTTCGCGTAAGTATGCCCAGCCGTTTGGGTTTCGGTCGTTTGCTCATTATATGAGTATATATGAAATTAGCAGGGGGTATGGGATGCAAGGGGTTTGCCCCCTCACAAAAATTATGTTTGTGTTTTTAAAAAGAAGAATTTGAATGCGAGATGGTCTTACTCCAGATAGATATAAATAGCATAAATGCGATACAGCATCTGCTTTACCACAATTGTACAAAGAATGTGAGAAGACAATGATGCTGCACAGTACAGCTTATAATGCAGTAATTCCACTTTGTATACAGAGGAGAAGAATACATTAGATCCTAATTCTTACAGACCTGTTTCCTTCCTAAATCTTGATTATAAAATTTATGTGAAAATGCTGTCTACCAGACTAGAGGGAATTGAGCCATAGCTGATTAAGGAATGACAGATGAGGATTATGAAGGGTCATACAGTGGGCTCAGACTTAGCACAGCTTTGGTTTAATATCCAAATGTGAGTGAAGAAGTAGAGGAACCCTGAGTGGCCACGCTGCTTGGTTTTAGGAATGCCTTTCATTCTTTAGAATGGGATTTTATGTGTGACACATTTGAAATCCTGGATGAATTTATCACAGAGATTAAATTATTATATCATTCCCCTAAAGCTGTGGTAGGAGTGACTGGACTCTATACAGCCTCATTTTCACTGACGTGAAACTAGGCAAGGATGCTCCCTGTATGTTTATTTCTTCTCATAACTGAAACACTTGCTCACATACCGGTATTAGAACTTCAACGATATGTTGTACCTATACAATTTTATCTCTGATTTCATCTTCTTGATTTGCAGATGATGGAGCAATATCCATGCAGAATCCTGTTGAGGCAATTCCATACATTTTAGATATTCTAACCTATTTTGCTAAGCTTTCTGGTTTTCAGATTAGCTGGAAGAAAACTGAACTTCTTCCACTTAATGAGGCAGGTTGGAAAGTCTGAGAAGTAACCCATCTCCCTCAGGACATGAAAATCATTATGGAAGTGTCATGCTTAAGAATAATAATGACCTTCCACCTTAAGAATGTGGGAGATACCAATGTGAAGTTGCCACACAATATCTTGTTGTCTAAAACTGCTGGTTGGGTTCACCTAAAGTTACCATTTCTCCATCGAATTCAAGCAATAAAAATTATTCTACTACCTAAAATCCTTTGTTTAGGTCAAAATGGGTGAATAGATATGAAAAAGTGGTAACTTATTTTTATGGGGATATCTGGCAGAAAGTGTTCATGCCTAGAGAAAGGGACAGTTATGGAGTTACAAACCTTAATTTACATGTAAGATCAGATGTTGAGTGGCTACTTAGATGGACAAGAAAGACAGAGATGTGACTGTGGGTTGGCATTGAATTGGTGATTATGCTCACACTTTTCAAGGGTAGGGAAGACAACAATTCCAGGAAGGTCTGCTATACAGGGGACTTGGAGCAATGATGCTTTGTTCAGTTAGTAAAATTGAAGGTGAGGACATCGATTTTTTATTTAGTAGGTCGCAGTCAAACCAAGATTTTCTGATTCATGCCTGTCTATATTGTGGGCCGACTGGATTAAGGCAGGAATAGTTTGTGTTTGAGTTCTGGGACACAGAGTTTATTGCCATAAATAAGGATAAATACTTGTCCAGAAGGCAGTATCCCCAAATAACTTCTATGATTAGGCAGTGTTTTGTGCGGGCCCCAGGGATGAGCTTGGATTGGTTCAAAGATAGCTCCTCCTTGTTTTTTTTAAGGAATAGCTCCTCCTTGTTTTTTTAAGGAAGAACTTGAGGATGAACCTATATTGAGCAAAATATATTACAGAGGGATGAATGTCATTAAAAGGATCTATAAAGAGGACATGCTTAAACGGTCAGCCTGGCTTGGAAAACATTTTCTGAGGATATATCGAATAGAAATTCATAATGAATGGCACCAGAAGCATTGGATCCAAGGATTTAAACTTTGCTTGTGACATAAATAGAACATGATGGCAAGACAGATATGTGTCTCAAAGGATCCTCACACTCTGGAACAGGCTCCCCATCCATGTGAAACAGAGATTATCTCTAACCCTATTCAAACATAAAGTTGATCATTTGATGGGAAATCGAAAATTCTTCCCTGGTCTGGGCTCCATGTCTCTGAAAGACAGAGGCAGACAGTAAATATCCCCTAACTAATATACTCTCCCCACTAAACCTTTAGCAACCTCCTAACTAACATACCCTTCCAAATAGATGCTCATGTTACACAGGGACATAACTGGGTTGGTTGCCTGGCTAGGCTTATAAAGGCCCTGGTAGTAACTAGCCTAGTATATAACTATGAACCTATTTACTTCAGACTGGAGGATGGAAATGCTCTCCTTAATTTTTAAACATTCTGAGGGGTAAGAAATAAAAGCCAGTATTGGATAGAAATAGATCCTGAAGCACATTTATCTATTCTGGAATGTCTGTAATAGTCATTTGATTGCCACTGCCTGTTATTCAAATGTGTTTTTATTTCTTTTTCTCATTTTATATTGTGGTTGGATTATATAAAGTTTGCCATTAAAATAGAAGATTTTGCATGAGCTGATCCTATTTCTCCATGCATGCATACTAGTGTGTCAAAGTTTGTGTTTTTGACCTTATGAGGTCAATGTTTGGCAGTCAACAGTAGGTGTTTTCGATTATATAGTACACCCATATATATAATTGTCTTTCCCTTGAGTAGAGACCTTCGGAGAGGGAAGAAGCCCTTGCCAGCCCTAAAACGGGAATTGTATATTCATGCTACTGTGAGCTCTGTGTTGCACTGAAGCCCCAGGTATAATTTGGGACTGTCCCATTGTGGAATCTACATCAAAAAATAAGTTTATATTTTTGCATTTTAGCAGACTATTTGAGAACTTTACACTGCCAATTATGTTTTGTGCAGTTGCTTATAACCTATGGGAACTATGAGCATATTTCAGGCATGAAGACAGACTATGTGGAACTACCCTGCTTGCTTAATAAATTGTAAAGAGATCACATAATTTTGTTTGATTAGGATAATATAACTTCATTCTGTTTTATTCTTATTTAGTAAAGGCATTTTTTGCTTCTTGGAGTCATATCTTTTGGCATTCTTTTGACAAATAAATAAAAATGTAATGCCTGTAGTAGAGATGACAGGCAATTATGACTTGTTACTAAACCATCTCAGCCCTAGAGTAAAGACAAAGTGCTTGTAAAACTTGTTTGGGCAAATTTAGGTGTTAGCAAATCCTGGCAAATTGTGAGGCATATAAAAGGGGAATTAAGTATTAGCCATATGAAAAGGCACTACCAAGTGGTGTTTTACTTTGTGACTGGGGTGATGTGTGAAAGCAAGTGTGAGTGACTAGTCCAGTGAAAACCAAATTTGGAGGAGCATGCAACAGGTAGACATGGGGAAGGGGTAAAGGTTAATTAGGTGCCTGGTGAATGCACCATGAATGATGGACCAGGAAAGATGACTTGATGGTCAGCTAATGGTCATTAGGTATGGGGAAGAAAAATATACTAATCATACATTGACTGACTGGAGTTCCAGAGACAGAATGACAAGGTTGTGACAATGACTAACAAAATGCTGGGCCGTGACTTCAATGGGATATACAACCCATGCTCAGAACTAATACTTCCACTCTTACAGACCCTTCTCATGTAACACCTTGAGAATTATGTGCATCTATTGATGCCATACAATGAGTGGAAAGGAATTCAAAGGAAAACTATCAGTATGGAATACATGAGGTGGAAGGGTATAATCTTATCACCCCCTTATAGCACTTTCTCTGTATCACAACACCCCTCTGGCACTGTCTTTGTATCATAGTAGCCTATTATGGCACTGTCCCTATATCATAGCATCCCCTTATGGGTCTGTGTCTGTATCACTGCACCCTCTTATGACACTGTCAGTATGTCACAGCACCCTAGTATGGCTCTGTCCCTGTATCACAGCACTCTATTATGGCACTTTCCCTGTATCACA
Source organism: Protopterus annectens (assembly GCF_019279795.1). Classification (NCBI taxonomy): domain Eukaryota; kingdom Metazoa; phylum Chordata; order Ceratodontiformes; family Protopteridae; genus Protopterus; species Protopterus annectens. The sequence goes on along the minus strand of NC_056739.1, from coordinate 121,323,547 downwards.
GCACCCTAAAACAGAACTGCCCCTGTATCACAGCACCCTATTACAGCACTGTTCCTGCATCACAGCACCCTATTACAGCACTGTCCCTGTATCACAGCACCCTATTACAGCACTGTTCCTGTATCACAGCACCCTATTACAGCACTGTCCCTGTATCACAGCACCCTATTACAGCACTGTTCCTGTATCACAGCACCCTATTACAGCACTGTTCCTGTATCACAGCACCCTATTACAGCACTGTCCCTGTATCACAGCACCCTATTACAGCACTGTTCCTGTATCACAGCACCCTATTATAGCACTGTCTTTTTATCTTATCACCCTATTATGGCACTATCCCTGTATCACAGCATCCCCTTATGGGTCTTTCTCTGTATCACTGCACCCCCTTATGACACTGTGTGTCAGAGCACCCCACACTGGCACAATCTATATACCACAGCACCTCCCCACAGGCATTATCTTTGTATCACAGCACCCTCTTATAGCTCTATATCCACTGTATCCTCTTATGACACTGTCCATGTGACACAGCACCCCACACTGGCACTGTCCTTGTATCACAGCATCTCTTTATGGCTTTGTCTCTGTATCAGTACACCACCTTATGACACTGTCTATGTGTCACAGCAACCCCCACTAGCACTGTCCCTGCATGATACAATTGTTCCTACCCTTCTTGCCCAGCTCTGGGGTATGTTCAGGTATATTATTTGTTATTCTGGGGGATAGACTGCTTTGATGACTTTTCAGCCATTACTTAGGTACCAAGACTGGCATAAATAGATTGCAAAATGGAAAAACCAAATTAATAACGTCAGAAAAATTCACAGAAGCGCAATAAAATCCACAAATCTTTTGGATGCAAACAACACCCTTCCTCAGTGTGATATAAAACCCTATAGATAAATTAATACAGTTTATACTGTAGTTCAAAAACACAGCCAGCCAATAGAAAATACACATCAATTAACACGTGTCTAAATGTAATTAAATCTAAATTCTTAATTTCATGTTCCTAAGACATGCATAAAAGATACATAAAGTGTATAAAATATATACAAACAGTATGAACAACATTTTATTAACGTCTCATTTGTTTCTCTTTTAAAATTGGTTTTATACTAATTGCTGCATTTAAACATGGGGCTTTGTCCACATTCAGTCTTAGTATTCAGTTGTACTCAGCTATATCTGATTTATTACTATTGTCACCTCCTCTTTTATTTGGATAAACTATCTGAACCACCCTGAAACCAAATTTAAAGTTTTATATCACACTGAGGAAGGGTGTTTTTTGCATCTGAAAGCTTTGTGGATTTTATTGTGCTTCTGTAGGTTAAACTTTTGTTTTTCCCAACATTGTTAGTCTGTTTTTTTCATTTTGTACTTTGTCTTGCTGTTGGCCAACATTAACATGATAAATAATAATTTTTTGCTATAAATCGATTGCAGACAGCATGGACAGAGAAGTAGTACATATGGTAAAATTCATACATCATGGAAAATATTGCAGGTCTCTTCATGAGAAATTATGCAACTGTTTCTTTTTACAGTACGGAATATGTTTCTTTTTACAGTACAGAATATTTCATTCATCAGAATGAGTTTGGAATGCACTCTGCTTGTCTGTAATAGCAACCAGATTGGTATGAGACAACCATATATTGCTCTGGGTCTATATGACTTGGTCGACAGTTCATATGATCGACTGTTTATTTGGTCGACAGTTCATTTGATCGACAAGCATTTGCCCCCTTCCCCAATGTTGTGTGACCCTGGAGTTGATATATATAGTTAGGGGGGTGTGGGGGGCGAAGCCCCCCACCTAAAATGCTTGTCGATCAAATGAACTGTCGACCAAATAAACAGTCGATCATATGAACTGTCGACCAAGTCATATAGACCCATTGCTCTATACATCTTTACAAGAGAACACAGTGGTAGCATTTCTATATATGCAATTAAGACAAAACAACAGTTAAGGATGAGACACTTTTTGCAATTTGGAGATGATTAGAGTATCTTGTGGGTGTTGAATTTTGCCCATTGTCTAACAAATAGTTGCAGCACTATAACTGTTTAAGATAGCCTCAAACATTCATTTTAAAGTACATGTAAGGTGCTTCTTTTTTTAGACTTGCTGGAAGTTGATTCCAGTTTGCATACCATGGAAAATGTCTACCCCAGCTGCTAGTCTCTGTCAGCCTACTGGTTCCCATCCAAACGTCCACTTCTTTGGAATATAATGTAGAGTAGCACCCCATCAAGCTGTCTAATATACAGACCTCCAGCATCATTCACCCAAATGGGTGTTGCAAATTTCATTTTCCTCTTATTAAATTGACATGCTATCCACCTATCCACTTGTCTGCCCCCCATGCCTGCGCATAGTAAAGAGATGTTTCTCTCCATACACTTCATAGTGTTATTAGTTTCTAGTACATCTAACTTTCTTTTCACCATTGTGCTATCAACAAAGGCCTTGCTCCTGCTCTGTGTAGCCTGCCTCATCTCCACCCAGAATTTATAATGTTGCCTTTGCTCTTGTTTTCCCCTTTTCCTTTGAGTTCTGACTATAAAAGTGGTGTCTTTGAATAGTGCTTAATCTGCCCCACCAGACAGCTTCCACCAGTCCATGGAGTATGTTTGGATCTTTGTATGGATCTGTTACAGCTTGTATCTTCTGCTGGACTTCACCTGTTATGCTGACAGAGGAACCTGTTTCAGATGTAACCTGGCTTATAACTCCATAGGTTCATAGGTTCATAGGTAGGTACTAGGCTATCGGCCCAAGGGCCTAAGTAAGCCTATCCAACAAGGTTCCCTGGCTTACACCACCCAAGAAAGTTATTTTCCTGTGCCCCTGTTGAGCAGAGCCACAGAAGTGATCCCCGGGGTGCATTTTCTATTTCCCATCCACTTATCAAGATTTTTCTTGAAGAGTACTAATGAGGAACTTTGCTTGACATAGATGGGTAGCTTGTTCCAGAGTATGGGAAGTCTCTGGGACAGGAATCTATCCCTCCAGCATGTCCTGTTTATTGTGGTGACAAGGTTTAGGTCCCTAGAGCATGTAGCTTGGCGGGATTGGTATTTCTTTAGGTGTAGCATGTCCAACAGCTTTGGGTTTGACATAGCTTTATATGTTAGGCAGAGATCACCTCGGAGTAGGCAATATGCTATGGAATAAAGCTGGAGTTTTTGAGACAGTCAATGTAGGGCATCTGTTTGAGGCCAGTAATCCTCTTTGTGAGGTACTTCTGTGACCTTTCCAGCTGCTTCAAATGTCTTGTGAGGTACATTCCAAAAGGGGCGTTGTACTCTATAATGGGTCTAATGAGTGATGAGTAGAGGGGAATAATGACCTCTTTTTTTCTAGATGAGAACCCTTTTGTGATGAGGTGTACCACATAGAAGGATTTCCTGACTAATGTGGTGATGTGATTATTAAAGGAAAGACTACTGTCCACCTGGGTCCCCAGGTCTCTTATCACACATTCGGCATTAAGTAGACTGCCGCCTATGTGGTAGTTCATGGGTACAGAGTTTTCACCAAAGGGGATGACAATGCACTTTTTGGCATTGCGCTTGAGGCCATGGCTCTGACACCAGGCATCTGTCTCAGTGAGGCCATTCTGTAGGATGTCCACATCATTTGGGGACTCAACTATGGCTCCTAGTTTGCAGTCATCTGCCAACTTCATTAGCCAAAGGCCTTCTGTGTTAGCCTGTACTTCAGAGAAGTAGATACCAAACAGGAGAGGTCCCAGGATTGAACCCTGTGGTATTCCACTTGTCACTGTTTTGAAGTCATATTTGGAGTCTGCAACTTTTACAGTGTGTGTTCTGTCTAAAGAGCATAGGAACTTCTGCTCCTGATCTAATAAGTTTCAGAACAGATGTTGTCATCCCCACCACCCATGACATTGGTGAAACAGACACCAGCACGCAGTTAACTTACTTACTTATCTTTTGAGTAAGAAAGGTGAATTCTGTTTCTCACCAATGCTTATATCTCCATCAGTGACAGTAAACACACATGATGTTCATCCCCCCCAGAGTTGTGCCCCTCGATGTGATAGTGATTCATCTCCAGTGACATGTCTGCTGCCATATCATATACAGTTTTACCCCAAATTACATATTTCTACTAAGATTACACACGGTAAATAACAGTATTGTTTTTGTACCTTATTTTTAACATTGAATATTGACCTTTTAGAATATTGACCTTTTCTATGGTCATCTGTCAGAATGAACCTACAGTTCCCTACCTTCCTGTTTAAGTAGAACATACAAACCCATACTTACTCCTTGACGCTTTCACATTCCCTGAAATTAGGGAAAGTTGATCAGGATAACCTACCATATTTTTTGTATAAGAATATAGACTAAACCATTGATATAAGCCAACAATAAAAAAACAGTCCTTTTGCCTCTATGTCCAATACCCAACAAGGTATATTCCTCTATGTTGATCTCAGAATGCCCCAGATGCCTCAGCCAGATAATGCAGGTTGACTCGTGGCTCTGCATTTAAAAAGACAACAGCTGTTATTACAGAAGCTGTGCCCCAAAATTCAGGTAGCAGACAAATTATGTCAGACAACAACAACGACAAGAACACTCCATATCAGGTCCCTTTAGCATCTCCCTTCCTTCCTACTCTCTTCTCTGCTTCCACTGATTTCACTCACTGCTTTGATGTGATCACCACTTTTTGTGATACGTCATGTTGGTGCAAGTCTTTGGATAAAGCAGGCTCATGCTCATGTGTCATCACTGCACCCAGCTGATGCTTTCTCCTTTGTCTTTGGATAAAGCAGGCTCATGCTCATGCATCATCACTGCACCCAGCCGATGCTTTCTCCTTTGTCTTTATTTAAAGCAGGCTCATGCTCATGTGTCATCACTGCACCCACTTGATGCTTTCTCCTTTGTCTTTGGATAAAGCAGGCTCATGCTCATGTGTCATCACTGCACCCAGCTGATGCTTTCTCCTTTGTCTTTGGATAAAGCAGGCTCATGCTCATGCATCATTACTGCACCCAGCTGATGCTTTCTCCTTTGTCTTTGGATAAAGCAGGCTCATGCTCATGCTCATGCATCATCACTGCACCCAGCCGATGCTTTCTCCTTTGTCTTTGGATAAAGCAGGCTCATGCTCATGCATCATCACTGCACCCAGCCGATGCTTTCTCCTTTGTCTTTGGATAAAGCAGGCTCATGCTCATGCATCATCACTGGACCCAGCTGATGCTTTCTCCTTTGTCTTTGGATAAAGCAGGCTCATGCTCATGTGTCATCACTGCACCCACTTGATGCTTTCTCCTTTCTCTTTGGATAACGCAGGCTCATGTTCATGCATCATCACTGCACCCAGCTGATGCTTTCTCCTTTGTCTTTGGATAAAGCAGGCTCATGTTCATGCATCATCACTGCACCCAGCTGATGCTTTCTCCTTTCTCTTTGATTAAAGCAGGCTCATGTTCATGCATCATCACTGCACCCAGCTGATGCTTTCTCATTTGTCTTTGATAAAGCAGGCTCATGTTCATGCATCATCACTGCACCCATTTGATGCTTTCTCCTTTGTCTTTGGATAAAGCAGGCTCATGCTCATGCATCATCACTGGACTCAGCTGATGCTTTCTCCTTTGTCTTTGGATAAAGCAGGCTCATGTTCATGCATCACTGCACCCAGCTGATGCTTTCTCATTTGTCTTTGATAAAGCAGGCTCATGTTCATGCATCATCACTGCACCCACTTGATGCTTTCTCCTTTGTCTTTGGATAAAGCAGGCTCATGTTCATGCATCATCACTGCACCCAGCTGATGCTTTCTCCTTTGTCTTTGGATAAAGCAGGCTCATGCTCATGCATCATCACTGCACCCAGCTGATGCTTTCTCCTTTGTCTTTGGATAAAGCAGGCTCATGCTCATGCAGCATCACTGCACCCAACTGATGCTTTCTCCTTTGTCTTTGGGTAAAGCAGGTTCATGTTCATGCATCATCACTGGACCTAGCTGCTGCTTTCTCCTTTGTCTTTGGATAAAGCAGGCTCATGCTCATGCATCATCACTGCACCCAGCTGATGCTTTCTCCTTTGTCTTTGGATAAAGCAGGCTCATGTTCATGCATAATCACTGCACCCAGCTGATGCTTTCTCCTTTGTCTTTGATAAAGCAGGCTCACGCTCATGCATCATCACTGCACCCACCTCATGCTTTCCCCTTTGTCTTTGGATAAAGCAGGCTCAAGCTCATGCATCATCACTGGACCCAGCTGATGCTTTCTCCTTTATCTTTGGATAAAGCAGGCTCATGCTCATGCATCATCACTGGACCCAGCTGATACTTTCTCCTTTGTTCATGTGTCATCACTGCACCCAGCTGATGCTTTCTCCTTTGTCTTTGATAAAGCAGGCTCACGCTCATGCATCATCACTGCACCCAGCTGATGCTTTCTCCTTTGTCTTTGGATAAAGCAGGCTCATGTTCATGTGTCATCACTGCACCCAGCTGATGCTTTCTCCTTTGTCTTTGGATAAAGCAGGCTCATGCTCATGCATCATCACTGCACCCAGCCGATGCTTTCTCCTTTGTCTTTTCGAGTATTGATTAAGTTATTCCTTAATCTGACATGACAGTGAAAGGAGTTTGCGTCCTGAAAAATCTCTTTCACAAGTCCACCATCTTGGTGTATCTTTTGTCCAGGATCCCTTTGATCTTATCCTCTCCTTGTGGACTATCTCTTATGCCCCCCTACTGGACGATCACCATTTTGTCCTGCGTCTATATTTTAACTGTGTCCTGTCTCTTAGATACCTGAGATTGCATAATAGTATATTTTGAGATCATGGTAAACCTACAGCACTGCTGAATCCTCATCAGTGATGAAAAAGAAACCCTTGAGGTCTCCTGTTACATCTAAAGCACTTTAGGATATTTTTTCTGAATTTTGAAGCTGTGATTTCTGAATTCCATTAACCCTGGAACCATTGCTTTCCATGCCTAAACAGCTGTTTGATTAGCTGTATGCAAGGTTTCCAGAATGCCTCATGATATTCGGTTTAGCAGTGGGTTCACAGAATGCCTCATGATATTCGGTTTAGCAGTGGGTTCACAGAATGCCTCATGATATTCAGTTTAGCAGTGGGTTCACAGAATGCCTCATGATATTCAGTGTAGCAGTGGGTTCACAGAATGCCTCATGATATTCAGTTTAGCAGTGGGTTCACAGAAGGCCTCATCATATTCGATTTAGCAGTGGGTTCACAGAATGCCTCATGATATTCAGTGTAGCAGTGGGTTCACAGAATGCCTCATGATATTCGATTTAGCTGTGGGTTCACAGAATGCCTCATCATATTTGATTTAGCAGTGGGTTCACAGAATATCCTCATGATATTCGGTTTAGCAGTGGGTTCACAGAATACCTCATGATATTCGGTTTAGCAGTGGGTTCACAGAATGCCTCATGATATTCAGTGTAGCAGTGGGTTCACAGAATGCCTCATGATATTCGGTTTAGCAGTGGGTTCACAGAATGCCTCATGATATTCAGTGTAGCAGTGGGTTCACAGAATGCCTCATGATATTCGGTTTAGCAGTGGGTTCACAGAATGCCTCATGATATTCAGTGCAGCAGTGGGTTCACAGAATGCCTCATGATATTCAGTTTAGCAGTGGGTTCACAGAATGCCTCATGATATTCAGTGTAGCAGTGGGTTCACAGAATGCCTCATGATATTCAGTGTAGCAGTGGGTTCACAGAATGCCTCATGATATTCAGTGTAGCAGTGGGTTCACAGAATGCCTCATGATATTCGGTTTAGCAGTGGGTTCACAGAATACCTCATGATATTCGGTTTAGCAGTGGGTTCACAGAATGCCTCATGATATTCAGTGTAGCAGTGGGTTCACAGAATACCTCATGATATTCGGTTTAGCAGTGGGCTCACAGAATGCCTCATGATATTCAATTTAGCAGTGGGTTCACAGAATGCCTCATGATATTCGATTTAGCTGTGGGTTCACAGAATGCCTCATGATACTCAGTGTAGCAGTGGGTTCACAGAATGCCTCATGATATTCGGTTTAGCAGTGGGTTCACAGAATGCCTCATGATATTCAGTGTAGCAGTGGGTTCACAGAATGCCTCATGATATTCAGTTTAGCAGCGGGTTCACAGAATACCTCATAATATTCGGTTTGGTAGTGGGTTCACAGAATGCCTCATGATATTCAATTTAGCTGTGGGTTCACAGAATGCCTCATGATACTCAGTGTAGCAGTGGGTTCACAGAATGCTTCATGATATTTGGTTTAGCAGTGAGTTCACAGAATGCCTCATGATCTCATGATACTCAGTGTAGCAGTGAGTTCACAGAATGCCTCATGATATTCGGTTTAGTAATGGGTTCACAGAATGCCTCATGATACTCAGTGTAGCAGTGGGTTCACAGAATGCCTCATGATATTCAGTGTAGCAGTGGGTTCACAGAATGCCTCATGATATTCAGTGTACCAGTAGACTGCTTCTGGTTTATTAAGGCTACCTCATTCTACTGGCTGTTGAAGATGTATCAGATAAAATGCTTTGGTGCACAAGCCCTTGTACATTCCATGCAGTCACTCTGTGTGCACTTATAGTTACCACAGGAACATACATTTGCAAGTAATTAGTGAACATTTTGCAAATGAAACTGATAGGTGAGGGGCCTCTAAAGAGTTACTAACATCACAATCACAGAAAGTTATTCCTTCTGTATCTGATTTCTTGAGGATCCAAGCATACCTGAGCTGTTGCTGATATGTTGCAACCTGTGATTGTTAGCAGCCTTGGTCAGATAACACCTTCTTTTGTGCCATTGTACATTTTCCATGTTGCTTAAGTTTCATCTAGTGCTCTTTAAACATTGTATTTTTACTGGTTCGTCTGACCACACTTTTCTCACCAGTAACAGAGCAGCGACAACAACATGCTTTCCATTATCCGGGATGTGCCCGTCCCTGCTGCTTATACACTTTGTAAGTCGCAGTGCTACCACAGGGGTATAAACCTTACCCAAAATAATTCAGTAGTCACAGTTTCACTACTGGGGACATTTCACCCTCTTTTAATATTTTCAAGAGTCATCCAAGGTAATCCACAAATGGCACACATACACTTATCATATGATCATTGAAGCAATTATCTTTTGCCATAAGAGCAAAAGTTATTATCTCATGCAGCCATGATTGGTACTGTTCAGCGGAGTGCTCTGGAAACATACAAATGTGCAGCATATTATTTGCAATGTCATGCTGTCTACTATGTCTGTCTGGATCTGCGTTTCTGTGTACCTTAATTGTTACCATTGCTGACATCATAATAAGATTACTGCAGACTTTCTTGAATCAAATGCCTCTTAAATTACTGTAGTACCTCAGCTCACCTGGACAGTATTTGTATACTTAGAACATACATTTGTGCAGCTACCTTTAATTCGCAGTGAGAGGTTTTACATGGCAAACATTTGAATTGTTGGGACCCACTAGAGTCAGTCCCAAAACATGAAAACTGGCCAAAAAATGGAATTAAATGTACTAAGTCTGATATGGCCATTTCCCAGAATATTCCCTTTTCTTGAGGTATGGTCATCTCAGAGTTGGTATGTATAGGTTCAGGGGATGCGAGAGCTTGATTCCCACATTCTGGAGTATGGGACAGGGCTTGCCCCCTGCAAAAAAAGAAGTTTAAAGGAGAAAAGCAGTCTTCAAGATTCACTCTTCTCCTGAGATTTCTACATTTTTTTTTCAGTATGTTGGCACTTAACAGTACAAGTGTTGACATTTCAATAGAGATCTGGTCTGCACATGCCGTTTATGGTATTCATAATTATTTAACATTCGTTTACTGGGAAAGTCTGACTTTGAATGAAACAAATTTTCAGTGGAGGACTGAGGAGAAATGCTCCAGATGTATATCTTTGAAATGTGGGAGGAAACTGGAGCACCCAGAGGAAGTCCACATGAATGCAGGGAGGACATGCAGACTCTGCACAGAAGGTACTCTAGCCGAGAATAGAACCAGAGAACTTCTTGCTGTGAGGCGACAACTCTACCACTGCACCACTGCACTATCCCCCTAATTATTATGTGTATTGTACTCTGTCTACCATGATGGTGCACAGTAACATATCACTTCAAATGTGTTAGAATGCTGTTCCTTTTGAACTTCTTCTAACTACTTTCTCTGTTTTTTTGTTTGCACAACTTTACGTGGTGGGCACTAGGTGCACAGAATGAGCTCAGAGGTGTTTTACATAGATTCAGAGCATATTTCTTCTGTGCTCAAGGAAAAAAGATCATTGCCTTTTTGTCCTGTTGGATTTATGCCATAGAGATTCTTACTATTTTCCCTTTAATTTTTTAAGATTTCTAAGAAATCATGTAGACTGCATTAATTTTCCTTTGTTATTTATTTTATTTTTATTTTGTATTCTTTTTGCTCCCATCAGTCTTGTCCTATGTGGAAATGAACCTGCTTGTTTCTCCATGATAAGGAGTCCCCAGAACTACAGAGCCATCTGGCGGGACAATCATTCAGGCAGCCATGATGGTTGCTTTTGTTCTCACCAGCATCCGGGCTATGAAGACATTTGAATACCAAAACCATATTCCCCTGGGTGGGGGGAGGAGCTACTGTGTCATGGAGACACAATCCTCTTTTCCCTGTAAGTGCACACCGATTTGCACTTTTTACCAGATTATAGCTTTAGCAGTCCTCTCCCCAAGGGGTTCTAGAAATTGCATCCTGCTCTACCCCACTCTCTGCCCGCTTGAGCATGCCCACCTTTCCCTGTCACCTCCTTCAAGTGCCTGAGCTATTAATCCAACTCGGGTCACTTGGGATATAGTCAGAGCTTTATCCATCTATGCCACTAGATCTAGCTGCATTCCCTTAATTTGTAACTAGACTGCTAGGTCGGGATCTTCATGCAATTCCTGGAGACACTTTTATTTTATATGGAAAAAATGAAGTTACTGCTTACTTCAGTGGTGAAACCTTCTACTTGGATAACTAATTTTCTAGGACAATTTATAGTTTGTAGACAACTTGAGACAAGTATTTCCAAGTCAATGTTTGGCCTTTCTAACACATTCATTTAATGCTTTACGGGTGTTCATAAATAATTTTATACTGTATATTGTGACATTTTTTTGTGGGCAGTAATTAAAAGTCTATCAGTTAGTGCAGAAGACTAATGCTATGAACTATTGATAAGATACTTACTGTGGTGGAAGGTTTGATTCTCTCACTCTACAGTTACCTACTGTGTGACAATAAACAAGTTAGTTACCCAGACAGTGCTTTGGGGCAGTTGGGAATTTGGGTTAGGCTCCTTAATGGTTTCTTGAACTGCATGCCTAGCAACTACCTATGAACCTATGGACCATAGATTCCTGACACCTACTTCCCCAGCAGTCTGTTAATTCCCTTGACAAATGGTATAACCTTCATGAAACCTGAGGGGAGTTTTCCAGCAGGGAAAGAAACCTTTCTTTGTACCTTGCTGGTGACAATCGGTGATGTAGGCAGCCATGTAGGCCATTACTTGTAATGAGGAAGAAGTGTTTTCTCCTATCCAAGCCTCTCCAGACCTCTCAACCTCTGAGTCCAAGAATTCTGCAGAAAGCCAAAAATAATTGGAGACAAAGGCCCAAAATCAGGAATAGATTTTAAAAACTGTTCTTATGAGTTTAGAAAGTTGCTAGAATAACAGGTTTTACATTAGCATGAATTTTATAAAGGATATTGTCTGAAGTTCAAATAACTAGCATTATTTAGTGACTTTGAGCCTCAATGACGTGCCAGAAAATCACACATCTTATCAGGTGCAGACCAAAAAGTATGGACATTCTGCACAATTCTGGACAGTTGAGAGGCATAATCCTCACCTAGACATGCCGACTGTCCACTGACAGCCTCTATGTAAACTATAACAGTAGCAAAACTGCTGACATGTACTGTATGTTGCAATTGTTTTACTAACCATGGTGCCTACGACTAGCCCCTGCTTTGTAGTGCTCTCATTTGGTATGAAAATCCCTCCCCAACTCATGAAGAATGAGAATTGTCTGTAGCTGCTGAATCTTCTTCTGCTTGCTGTGGTACTCAAACCTGGGTCCTGCTGCACTAAGTAGACTTGTCTTTATAGTCTTGATTTTAATCCAGGGATAGTTTCCCCTTCCATTGTACCCTATCAGTATTTTTTATTTACAAGGGAGCTGACTTGACAATGTGAGGAGTTTATGGAATCATTTCCAAAAGAAAGGGTTGTAAGTATTTTGGATGTACTGACATATAAGATGTAAAGCAGAATATATATATATATATATATATATATATATATATATATATATGTATGTATGGGTCCCCTTCACATGATCGACTTTTCACAAAGTCGAAATTGATATGGGCGAGACCATATGATCGACTTTTGAAAAGCCAACCATGGGGAACTGCTATCTCCATACATTGTGGAATGGGAAAATGTTCCTCTTCTGCACTGTAGTGTGTTTCAGAGTTGGTATATTTAAGTTACGGGGGGTGTGAGGGGTGGAGCCCTTCACAGGGGGGTGCAGGTGGGCTTGCCCCCCTGCTAACAGTTTTAAGGTAAGTGTTCGTTGTGTTTTTTGTGTTTATTTTACATGGTCAGCTTTCCACTTTGTGGAAGGTCAAAAATGTATAGCAGACCCATATATATATATATATATATATATATATATATATATATATATATATATATATATATATATATATATATAGACACACACACACACACACACACACACACACACACACACACACACACACACACACACACACACACACACACACACACACACACACACACACACAAATCAGGCAAGTATTTCTCTGGTTGGGTTACTTGTAAAATAAATGCTGGTAAAGGTATGTATTAAGCTTTTCTACTTCCATGTAGAAAAAAGAAAAAAAAAAAAAACAATAGACCCAGGTGTGGTAAAGTTCTATTGGTGGTGTCTTTCATACTGCCCTTTGTCTGTCTGAAGAAAACTGCTGCATGGACAGAGATGAATTCTAAGTGTGTCTTCCAGGCTTATATTACCATACTTTTCCTTCAGGTGCTTAACACATGAACACTCATTTTAAGCTTGTTCAGACATGTTTGCTCAAGACACTATTTGACAAAATTTGTTTGCTTGTTATTTATTGTAACACATTGCATGGACTTGAATGTAATGTTTAATTAGTGGAAGAATAAGATGACAGTTTTTAGCTAATCACTTTCTGTGGTGGAACAACACTGGCGTGAGAATAATAATAAAGTAAAGGAGATGGGGGGGTACAGTATCCCATATGGGGAGTATGGGGGGTACGGCATCCCATATGGGGAGCATGGGGAACTTACCTTGCTACAAGAAATGGCTTTTTTTTATTTTGTGAAGTGTACAGTTGCAGAAAACTAGTTCTACTCTGCATATGCGCTTAGGTCTTACAGTACATGCAAACTACCTTTGTATGATTATTGCCTTGTAGTCGTGTTTACAGCAGTTTGAGTTTTGATAGACAGCAGTAGAGCCTGTTCACATGCAAAGTCAGGCATTTGGATTCTTCATTTCAGGAGTAGGTGGATAGATTTGTTGGGGTCATTTTATAAAAACAAATGCCCTGGAACAATGGGAGAACATCTGCGTGGCTCCCAGGTATGCAATAAATCACAGAAGGCTTAGGACTTTTACTTGAAGTGTTTGCATTGGTATTTTTATACCCCAAGCAGATCAAAATTGTTTTCCATATATTCATAGCAACTATTCAAGGTGTGATGGAAAAGAAAGAAGAAACTGGAAATGTTTTTGGGATTGTAACAAGGTGTCACATTTAAAAAATTCCCTAACGAGTACTCTTGTCAGAAATATTGAGTGGCAAATGGCTGTAACTAAGGAAATGCTTCTTTTTTGCTGGGACACAGGATCTGAATCGCCTAGACAGATTAAGGCCTTAATAAGTTTAATGCTACTGACCACCAAAAAACAATTTCTAGAAAATGGAAATAAAAATCTAAATCACCTGTAAGTAAAGTAATGAATATCATAGAAAAGACAAATTACATAGAAATAAATGGAAATTGTGGGAACAATACATGCAGAATAATGTTCAGGAGGAGGAGTGAGTTTTAATGGAAGGCAGGAATTGAGCAATTTATGCAATGATGGACTGGATAACACTTGTTTAAAAGAAGCAAATGTGTAATGTATGGTGCATGTAAATTAGAATGTTAATATAGTTTGTTTTCTTTTCTATTAATGTATGTGGATTTTTGTCTTAAGTGATAATTTAGTAAAGGTGTTAAAAAATTGGTCTAGGACAGACATACTATCAGATGATGTTGAGTGATAATTCAGTGCAATTCTAAACACCCACAAAAGACTATTCAAGTATAACAAACTGTAGCATAGGTAATGTCTGTGATATAATTTGACAGAAGGCAATACGATAAGTGTCACAAGGAATTTTGAAATTCATCGATTCATTGCTACATATTGTACACAGGTGACAATAATAAAGAGCACTGAAGCAAACCAAATGAGTCCTAGACAGGCTAGTGAAGGCAAGTGTGATTTCCTTAAAGGGGTACTTGCACAGTGGGCATATCATTTATTACTAACTAGTGAGAGGGAATCACTAGACACAGACATGGCTGAACTGCAAACATCTAGGCTTACAAATGTTGAGCAGCTGTTGTCTTTCCTCAGACTGATGCGTTAACATATTAGATTCTCAACTAATCTCTGTATGGTGTTACATCCATTAATGCATTATTGCAGAACAGGTCAACACTGGAGTGAGAGAGGCATTGTAAAGGAACCGTCGCAATGACAATGGACATCATCTTAACAAATAAAAGAGTGATACAGTTTTGACATGGCTGAACCTATATATTTACCTTGGAATCCTTTGCCACATGGAATTTTCTTTTTTTTCCCTCATGTTCCTTCCTGACATGAAAATTCTATCACTTTTGTTTCATTTTTTTCATGGACATGTTGGTAACTGATCACAAGCTAATGGTTTTAATTTTTATTAAAAAAAAATAATTTTGTGGATAGCGGCAGTCATGGTCAAACCCCGGTCCTTGTGCAGGGGGGCAGGGCATCTATCTAAGCAACAGTATAATTCTGATGGGCTGTGTTGACATCATATGAGAACCTGGGAACAGGATGCCTGCTTGTAGACTTATTGAGTGAATTCCAAATGATGGGGCCTCCTCACTAAGCACCCATATTGCTGTGAACTGCTGGTGATCACAATTCCCAGTATAGCATTAGTTCACCTCTTGTTTGCTACTCTGAAGATCATACGAGTATGGAGGAAAACAAAGAGGTGGTGTTACATGCTACCAACTTTTTCCCTTTCTTTGTGCTTGTATGATATCATAAGTAGTATATTTCAGTAATAGGGTATGGGAGGCACAACCTCTCATGTGGGGGGAAATGGTTTTGCCGTTTTTTTTTTTTTTTGTAAAATTTCAGGCAGTGTGTGCAATTGTCCAATGAGTGTTTCTTTATGTGTGTGTAATCATTTCTGATATTGCAGTTATTAAGGATTGAAATATTTGTGTATTATTACTGAATCCTGGTTTAAAGGTGCAGAAACCTCTATACCAGGGTTTAGCACTTACTTTAGACCCAGTGGTAACTATAGAGTATCAATATATGTTAAAGACCACTTTACCTCAAGACAGATTCCTGGATACCCACAAAACAAAATTACTGAGATTAAACTCACTATAAGTAAAAAACAAATCACTCTAAATAAAAAACATAACATGTTAAAGGACCCCCTCAATAACCCGTGAAAACAATGTCCATTTCTTAAAAATTATTGAATGAACTTCAAATGCACAAGAATGTGATCATCCTGGGAGACTTTCACTACCTGCTGATAAACTGAGGAGTCCTATGCCCAACGTTTATTTAATTACATAAACAAGAACTCCCTAGATCAAATAGTCAAAGGGCCCACTAGAAGAAATAAAGGTGCAAATTCAATAAAGCTAACATGGTCACTTTTTTTGTTTGAGTGTAACGGCGCAATGCGAACATGGGCGTGGTGAGTTTTAGATTCAGTAAACTCTGTGTAGCAGTGTGCAATCACATGCACTGATGTATAATTATGGAAACTTTCATGGAATGCAAATTTCAGCATAAGTAGCTGAAATTTATAGTAATGAAGTGACATAACACGGATGCTCTGTGTCTTTAAAGTAGTGGTCCTGTGCTGTTGCCCAGCTTACACGGCTACTGACCATGTAGTTTCCAGGCTTTTGGCATGTATATTATGCAAATGAGTGCAAAATGCAGTGGATTTGTGGAATCAGAAAAAGCAGGAACTGTGTAGGGCTGTTCACTTCGTCTAACCTCCTAAACGGTGTTTGTTTCCATGGATGTCGATGACATCAGGGGGGTGTCTCAGGTAACTTTATTGCTTTTTGGGTGTATTGCACATGCTTGCACACAGCACTGCTTCATGCAAACGGTTATGGTGATGCATACCTTGTTTGTATCACAATCCAACTTCACAAATGGCATGGTGTCTATTGTTTTGTTGCTTGCACAAACATCCCCGACATGGCCTGCTGATGTCATCTGCCATAAGAACACCTGCAATCCTGTTAAACTTAGACTTGTTCTGTGGTGAGTGCATTAAGTATTCTTATCCATAGTCTGTAAACGTTGATAGGTAGGGGTTCTAATCTCACTGCAGTCAACTGTGTGTGTGTGTGTGTGTGTGTGTGTGTGTGTGTGTGTGTGTGTGTGTGTGTGTGTGTGTGTGTGTGTATGTGTGTGTGTGTGTATGTGTGTAAATAGAAGTGGAAGTGTGTATCCCACACTGACTTCACAAATAGTATGGTTTTGCACTGTTTTGGTGCTTGCACAAACATCCAGTTGAGGCAGGTCTCCAACCTCTAGTCCCCCATGTGGCCTGCTGATGTCATCTACCATAACATCACCTGCAGTTCTGTTAGACTTAGACTTGAGCTGTGGCACGTGTATTAAGCACTTTGATTTCTAGTTCATAAACTTACATAGGTATGGGTTCTATTCTCATTGCAGTCAACTGTGTTTGTATGTGTGCGAGCTGCTGGTGGATGTTATGCAGATCATTGCACAGCAGCCTAAGGGACACTGTCCTTTTGTATTGCACAGACACTGCTGATGTTATCAGCTATATCAGATTACAGTAAACTCTCAGTTAACCGGCACTCATGGGGATTGGTAGATGCTGGATAAGTGTAGTTTCTGGTTGCTTGAGAGTTACTATTAAAAACAGACCTGACAAGTACTGTACCCTATACTATACCATACCATACCATACCATACCATAAACACTGTATTGATTTGATTTTAATATTGAAATACAGTAATTAAAAGCCTGGCTGGAATAATACTATTTTAAACTTATATTTCCGCTAGAAAGCGTGGCATGCAGAATGGTTTTCAGTGACATGCTGAGTGGATTGGAATTGAAGAGAAGAGAGAGAGAGAGAGAGAGAGAGGGAGAGTGAATGCATGTATGCAAGCCATAGCAACTGTGTGAGAGAGACTGGACAGTTGTATGAAAGCTGAAGAGAGTGTGTGAGAGATCAGATCAGAAAGATGTATGAAAGCTGAAGAGAGTATGTGAGAGATTGGAGAAAGAAAGAGTGAGTGAATGCAAGTATGAAAGCTGAAGAGACTGTGTGTGTATGAGAGATCAGAGAGAGAGTATGCAATCTGATGCAAAATGAGTGAATATGGAGTGAGTGTTGACATTTTAGCGATTTGACTTGTTTGGTTTGACTTGTTCTCAGGTTGGGGAGAGGGAATGTATTTGTATCTTCCTTTTTAAAACTCTGAAACTAAAAATGTAAGGTATGTTTCTGCAAGGGGAAAATAGAAAGTGTATCGCATGAAAAACTGAATTATTCATACTGTACTGTATTTTTTTTTTTCTGATTGCTTGAGATTTCTGGTTGCTTGAGTTCTGGTTAACTTAGAGTTTACTGGTCTGAAAGATGTGTAGATGCCACCTCATACCATATAAGACAGATAACAGTGACATTACATTTATTGTATGTACAAACATTATAACAACTGTTTGCAATGGTGATGTACAGGTTGACATTCAATCACATAGGAGTCCACATGGACTATGGTTATTGTGGAGGATATTGTGGTCTGTATTTATAGTAGGGTACAGGCCAATGAGACCCTGGTGAGGTGGAGATATGCTTTCCAGAGGAGAGGAATGAAGGTCAGCAGGACTAAGACACAGTATATGTGTGTGACAGAGAGAGGATACAGGAATAGTTAGAATGCAGAGAGTACAGTTGGCAAAGGCATATGATGTCAAATACTCTTGACCATCAATTCAGAGTAATGGTGAGTCTGGAAGACAGGTGTAGAAGACAGAGCATGCATGGTGGAGTGTGTGGAGAAGAGTGTCAGGAGTTATCTTTGACAGATGAATGTCAAAAACACTAACATGGAGTGTCTCCAAGATCGTACTGAGACCAGCTATGTCATATGGCTCACAGATGGAGCTATAGAGAAAAAGACTGGGAGTCTTAACAGGTGTTGGCAGAGTACCAGATGTTACAGTTTTCATTGTGTGGGCCAAGGATGGACAGGAGTATTAACTATATATTACAATGTCAGCTCAGGTTGTATGGTTTGGAGATGAGAACAGAGTGATGGAATTGTGTTGGTTTTGACATGTGCTGACGAGTGATGCTGGGTATATTGGGAGAAGGATGCTAAGGATGTAGCTGCCAGGTAAGATGTAAGAGGAAAATTGGAAGACCTAAGATAAGGTGTATGGATGTGGTGACAGAGGACATGCAGGTGTTTGTTGTAACAGAGCAAGATGCAGAGGATGGCTAGAAATGGAAGCAAAACATCTGCTGTGGTGAGCCCCAATGTTACTGTCCAAAGGAATAGGTAGAAGAAGATGATATCTCTATCTGCAGAAAACACCTCTGTACACTTGTGGCATGGGTGCACAGTAGGAGTATCTAATTGATGGTTACTGTGTCTAGACTCAGTTTGGGCTTTAACAGTGTGTCTTAACATTACCTGCTCTGGATTGTGTACAGAGGCTGTAACACTTTGCCCTTATTACTGCAGAAATGTCAGTACACTTACTTTCAAATACAGTCAGCTGATGCTGTTTCTACTAAGATCATTGACAGCTATAGTACAATACTCCCTGATGCCCTGTCTACTCATCTACACAAATGTATGCTCACAGGCATGCCTGATAGGCTCAAACAAAGATCCTCTGGAAAATATAAACTACAGTGGTGTATATGTGTCATAAATACATTATACAGTAAATGAAAGAAGCTTCTGTTTAAAAATACAACACTGAGAAACCAGGTGTGAAAGACAACTCTCCTCAGCATAAACATGCAAATAAGACACCTTCAAGAATCCATACAGAGCAACCATGCTAAGCCTTTACACAACAACATATCCAGGGGGTTTTCTTCATGTATATCTGCAAACTGATATAACTCAGTTGTAGTTGAATCAAATTGTGTATGTTAGCACACACACTGACACAGTGTAACTTCCAAACCTGCTAGCAGACACGTTTGGCTGAAAAGAGTGCCCCCTGCCACCACCACACCTAGTACCAACCATGTGTGACCCATTACCTCTGAGCTGTGGTATACACAATGAGGAAGGTATTGCTGCCCTGTCCAAGACTAGGAGCACAGTCTCCATGGGACCAGATGGAATTCCAGTATGTGTTCTTTATGTGCTTCAACAGTGAGCTACTCCCTTAGGCGCCATATTCAGCCACAGTCTGAATACTGCTGTTGTCCACATTGAATGGACTACTGTCATCATTTTCCAATCACACAAGAGATGACTGGCAAAATACAAGTGTAATTAAGAACCCTAAATTTATGCAACCTCTAATGTAAGGCAATGGGTAAAGTTTGCATGCATCTCAGACACAAGGAAATAGGTGATCTCCAAACACTAGATGCGTTCCAGTTAGGTGTTCTCAAGGGTATCATGTTGCTGCAGAACCTGGTGGGAGTCATGACTGTGACCAGAGATATACACAAGGTCAAAGATGTGCACATATCATATTGTAACTTGACCAAGGCCTTCAGCACAATCCAACATCTGTTGCTAGTGGGACACTAACCAAGGTGAATATGAAATTCTAGGTTATCAGTTGGTTTTCCTGTGGGATCATCATAGCCCAACTACATTCAATCACAGTACGAGAATTCACCTCAGGCAGCAGGCATGTCACCTCTGTGGTAATAGATCTGTCAGTGCTGTGGCCCCTCATGTTTACATTCAAGCACAGTACGAGAATTCACCTCAGGCAGCAGACATGTCACCTGTGTGGTAACAGAAATGTCAGTGCTGTGGCCCCTCATATTTACATATATGTCTCAGAAGTCCTGAACAAAACAGAGGTTCTGTGGCACTAATGACTGCTGAAAATGTATGGGTGTTACATGAACTGCACATAAATGCATCAGCATACCCTGTGGTAATAATAAATGTTTCTGCTTAATATAAAATAACCATCAATATATGTTTCCACACTTCTACATTGCTAGACCTTGGAACACATGTCAGCTGCAACCTGGGCCTACTGTGGTGAAGTACACATTCTATGCCAAACATCTGAGTAGCAACCCCATTACATCAATAGCCAAATATGGTAGCAATCCCCTATACTCATCCCTAATCGGCTGTATGAAAGATTATCAACTACCCTTGGAAATGTATTTTATTGGACACATGCACCGACTTGACAGAACTCAGACATGTCTGGTAATAAAACATCAGAGGGTCTCCAAAATGTGTCTTCTGTGGGCAAAATGACTTATTTGTCACTGTGCGCAGTATCATATCCATAGCTTTGAGGCAGATTATGTATGCCTTAGAGGGCTTTCTGTGGCCAAAATGGGTTGAAAATGCTACACATGCGTAAGTAATGTGGGATTCCAGTTACCTGTTCCAGGGACCTCAATGTATACTATGACATGCATAGGGCATGCTGGAGAACAGATACATCTGTCAAAGGTAATCTCTCCTCTGCAGCAGGCTTCAAATCCATATCAAGCAGAGCACCTCTATTACCCTGTTGAAGGACAGGCTGGATGACTTGATGTGAAAACATTATCTGTTATCTGCCATGGATCACTGCTGCTTCACTCCTGGACTTGGGTGGCCCTTGCTAGACAAAACTTGGCCATGCATTATATCTGACTGTTAATATTATATTGTAATGTAACGGCTATGCTTCTAAACACCATCAGGTCAATACCCTAGTCACATCCTATAAACCTCGAAATCTGTGGTGATGTATCTGGAAACAGGAACATTATACTGTATTACTGTTCTGATGAAATTTGTCTTCAGTGGTGACATACAATCCTGAGATGTGAATCTCATGGATTGACTTTGACTGTGTACCCATACATTTGTACTAAACAATCTTTCAAGAGAAAGTTAGATGTTTTAATGAGATGCATTTAATTGTCAGAATTCACAGCCCTTACAAAAGTATTCACTATAGATAAATAACTTATTATGCTAGCACCTGTCTAAATGGCTATGTACAATCTAAATGACAGATACATTTATAGGTCCAACAGCACAAATGGAGATAATAACATCATATTAATATAGATAGTCACACTGTGCATCAGACACATAGATTTACCATCCCTGAATCCAAAAGACAGACAACAGGAATGTGGCACAGTTATCATCAATTGCACAGGGTGTTGTGTGGGGGCAGCAAGAGGCCTAGGTTGGGACAAAAAAGCTGGCGATTGTGTGTGTGTGTGTGTGTGTGTGTGTGTGTGTGTGTGTGTGTGTGTGTGTGTGTGTGTGTGTGTGTGTATGTGAATAAGCAAGGGAAGCAGGCAAGATGGACAATGCAAATGTGATATGTGTGTCTGTAGGTGCCCTTAATGTGACATTGGTGTGTTAGTGTCTGCATGTACACAGGCAAGCTCAGTGCTAGCCCTGTGTGTCGGACAGCTGTAAACCTTGCATGGTAGAGCTGACAGTTCATCGTCTCCACCCCTAAACATGAGAACTGACTCTGCTTGGCATGTCCACGCCCAAGGTCAGATGCTGTGCTACTAACTGAAGGTGACTGATGTCTGCTGGATATACTCCCTTGACGGGATTGCCCAGGACCAAGACCCATGGCTTGGTATGTCTGGGTGGTGACAGTACACTCCCTGCTGGGGCAGTGGATGTAGTGCCACTCTAGGAGTGTGATTGGGCATGGCCACATTGGCTCTTAGTAGATGTAGTTGCTGACCTACTCTCACAAGGCCGACACTCCCCTCCCAGCAGATGTTCTGGCAGAGACAATGTGCATTTCATGACAGATATACAGTGCTCCCTCACAGACACATCCTGTTCCAACATGTCATTCAAACGATCCAGGGAATCAACAACTTGGTGGAGGCAGTCACCGATGTCAGACTTTGCTGCATCTATAACCCTAAGCATTCTCCTGGAGTTCCTTTCTGAACGTGCCTGTTCCTCCATGACAGCCCTAAACATACATCGACTGACACATGATGAGACACCTGCAACAGGTTGGGGAGGTACAGCAGGCCTCCTCCGAGCACCCCTATCAATTCACCTGTATGGCACCTCGCCAACAGTTTGGCTATGGCCAGTGACAACAGTTACCGAAGCAGCACCAGTAGCCATCCTTCCCTAGTCAAGGTCCTCGCCCTCCAACTGTCCAATATCTATGGTCTCGGTGGATTGGGTATATGTAAGCATACTGGTTGTTTCTGGTGATAATGAGGGGAGTCACTGTATGTCAACCTCTGTGTCAGCATCAACCACTGCAACCCACAGCTGTGCCTCACTTTAACCACCATCATCATCAGAATCTGATGAGACACTGACATCAGGTGGCATAGGGACACAGAACTACTTCCACGTTCACCTGTGATAAAAGGATGGAAAACAAGAATACATTAATACCTGCTCTACTATGCTGCAATATATGCTAAGCAATTTAGACTGTTGTCACTTACCGACATTCATAGCTCTCAACCTCTTAGAGGAAGGAATGTAGACAAAGTCATGAATAATGGGTGGACAAAGGTCCAAGAATAGGTATCATTGTAACATATTTCCCTTGCAAACCTACAATGGTGATAGAATAGCAGGTATTGCTTCACCATGACATTAATGAGTGGTATGCATTTCTAATGTAAGATCTGTAATTATTTTATGTCTGCAGTATTTAATGACCTGTCAATAGTTTGCAACTCAATCACTATGATCTTAAACATGGCCCAGAAGTATGAGACACATCTGGACATTTTGCAAATATCTGTTCAGTTGACGAGTATGCAGACAGTACGGAAATCCATACAACAGGCATGAGATGACACTTTGGCAGATATGTTTGAATGTTTCTACATTACTGACATAAATGTATTCTGCTTATCAACTGCAGGAGGCCTAGATCTCTGGAATTCTGATAGCCCTGGAAAAAAATTTGGGGACAGATATTGGCAACAGCAACACATTTAACAGTATAATGGGGGGGGGGGGGTATTACTTTCAATATTCTATATCTACAGTAACTTCTACATTAACAAGAATTTGGCTGACAACCTCTAAATGACCTGAAAATTGCAGCTACCTTAAATACCCCCACCAAAAAAATAACCTGCCACATGTTAAAACTATATAGACTATTACACAATGAATGCAACAGTATTCTACTGATGATCTAACAAAGCCTTCCTGGAAGATCCTCCTGAGATGCAGGAGTGGCATCCACATCCAGAACATACTAGCTGATGGACTGCTGGGAACTGTCCTGTGTGGCAATGTTTGCCAGGAATTCCTTGATGACAGCAAGTGGTTGTTCTGCTACAGCTGCTCCACCAGTGATGTGATGATCATATGACACTTCAGCAGCACACCTCCTTGCAGCATGAATCATGTCCATGGCTCTGTGTCGCACCTGCTCATAGCTGTACTTTTGATGACCAGCAACATTTACAGTTTGGAACAATTCATCACAAAGGGCCGCACATTGTGACAAATTTATCCAATCCCTAGACATAAGGACAGCATGATTTTCTCTTAAAGCTTCAGTGATGAGGTCATTCTTTGCCTCTGAAAAATTGGCCTGCACCAAGCGGGCATATTATTTATTGAAAGACAAAATTAATGATAACACATATAAGGATCACATAAGTAGAAATAAATTGTGTACAGATAAGGCTGTGCATGAATGCTGTCAAAATTCACCACTTGATTACAATTTAAAAATTTGACAGTGGTCAACAAATAACACTGGGGTTACAAAACAAGGAAAGTAGCATGAGGAACATACCCTTGTATGTGCCGTAACAGATAGTCACTTATGCTCACACACTCAATGCAACAGTCCATTTTACTTTGTCCCATCTCAGGGACACATCCCCCCAACTAAATATTGTAACAGGATAAGGAACAAATGTACTAACCAAACAACAGTGTAAATTCAAAAGTGCTCTCCAAGGACCTGTTCATGAAATGTGTGCATAGTTATCACAAGGTATTAGGCATTCAGCCCACTCTACATCCTCTGTACCTCTCACTTGGCTGGGAAACAAGACCATGTCACAAGTACAGTTCTAACAAATGTTTACTAATTTACTTCACATCATTCCTGCATACATTCCAACATCTGCATTATTTAGTCAACAAAATGGATACATACTTGATAGAGTGCAATACTCCTCTGTCGAAATACACTTTCCACAAATAAATGTGCCTAGCTACACATTTGTCTTTTTATAACGGTGTAGAAAAATAGTTGACTGCATCTGACCTAGTTTGTGCCTCATAGATACTAATTGCAGTATGCACTGCCGAATCGCATGCTACTCAACAAATCCCGTGAAGCTAATCAACAAAATATAAAACATCAATGCAGACAACATGCCCTTTCTTATATGTGCATTGAGGAAATAGTGGAGTACAGATACAGTGTAAGCATTGACAGATTGCTAGTAGCCGCTACAATTTGCCTACATTTGTGTGTGCTACAGACCAAAGTTGAAGCCAATGCTGCTGCTGCCAATAACCATAGACAGAGAGGGTGAAGACTTTCCAGGCCAATGACACAATAGACGAACTGTGGGACCTCTGGTAGCCATGAGTCAGATACAGAGCCAAACACAGGAAACCCATCACAGTGGAACATAAGGTATGTGTTTAACTTAGTATGTTACCACAAGTACCCTTAACAAACTACCAGGGGACACGCTTGGTGTTTCATAGATATCAGCATCCAGGACCTTCCAAACATTCCTGCATGCTATGCTACAACATAGCAGAGGGAACATATATTTTAACACAGGTTCAGAGGAGAAGATCACAAGTATGCTACAAATGCAACATATATCACACTACTCTCCAGTAATGTGTGCTATATATCACAGTCATGTACATGAGAAAGCAACACCTGGGGAACAGGGTAGGGTCTACATTAACCATAAGATCTGCCACTAAACCAACTGCCGAGTTATGTGAAATGTCATGGAAATCATGTGGTATGTGTGTGCTGGCAACCCTTGCAGTTGGCATGACTTCCATCTGTGTCACATTCACCAGCTGCACCAGATGTGTGCTATGGGGTATACCTCCAAGGCTCATTTAGGTGTGGATGCATGCTATACACTACACTCATTGTGGAGGAAACCCATCGTAGATGCACACACACACACACACACACACACACACACACACACAAAGAGAAACACCATAATGAGACACATAGTCCAACCATTAATGCCACACAGCATGTATTTCAGCTACTGCACTCCCAGTGACCATTACAATCTGCTAACATATTCATCAGTGGACATAGTATGTGTTCTGCTACCCATGTTAATATAGTGAACACAACTGGAACAGGATCATCAAGAGAATGGGGAACACATCCTCCTGACAATGACAAGGTCACCACAGCCATAGGCCAATGGTGACTCAGAGGAGAAACCAGCAGCAGGTGTGGTTGTAGGCAGAGATAGCCATGCTTAGTAAGTCCTTGCATTGGCTAACATACAAGTCGTAGTACACTGACTCAAGACCTAAGAGGCTAAAACCATCCTCCAATATCACTATACATCTGTACTAGGGATGCATTAGAGATAACAATTTTCAACCATAAGTAAATCATACAACAAGCAGGATACCAGACATGTTGAGTAACCAGACTAACACAGTCTTGTTAGTACCATGGCAGACACACATCTTTGCTTCTCCACCCTCAGAAGAACAGTCAATGCTTGTTCATGTCATTAAACCTGTCTTTACTTACTTGGCAGCCACATATCATATTATATCATATTAGTCCCACACAATATCCTTTGACATTGTAAATGCAATGATACTAAATGGTGTACGCACTGTGTATCCTAGACTACTGGACAGATACCTGATGACTGACCATGAAACACAGACATGTAAAACACTGCTGTACATTTGCAAGCAGGCATCATAACGGTGTGTGTAATCAGTTACTCCAGTACTGTAAAAGTGAAACGTCACAAAATGTACAGGTAACCTGCAATATTTTATTATGACTGTACTTTATTTTCAATTTAATTGAGTGCTGACAATCACTCTCAAATATACAGATTTGTAGTGAATGTCCAGATTTTGGACTCAGATATCTTGTTTGCATCTCATAATTTTGTGGTAGTCTGTTAAATCACTGGCAAATCACTGAGGACTGAGGTCAGGGACTGATGACACACATCTGAGTTTCAGACTTCATATCTGTCAGAACAGTCATCCTAATGCATAACATGCTATTTTGTCCACTTTCTAAGTATGTATGAGCAATATTTAAAGAGTGTCTCTATATATAGGCCTTTGTCCCCCCATTAATTGTGCCTTTGTCTAGATTCCCTGCTTGAAAAGGTTAAAAGGTATGGCACTGGATGCTTATTGCTGCTTTCTACAAAGGTGTATGTGCAAAACACAGGGTTAAGGCACCCATTCTGTGTTTGGCATGTGCATGGGATGGTGACTTGGACAGTAGAACAATGTGGTGATATTTCCTGTGTAGTTACATAGTCTAGTAGTGTATGTGATACATTGATTTTATATTCTTCCTATTATCACTTCTTATCTCAAAATTTGGAGTTTGCGCATTGCTGCGCATAGCACAAATGGCATCAGCTATGCACAGCTGGTTTGCATGCACAGCAGCAGTGCAAAAACTGTAAAAGTGGATCACACAGGTAGCAGATGGGAACCAGACATCTAAAAACAGACCTGGGATGCATTCACTTAATGTCAGTCTGTATTGCACAAACCTGCTAAGC
Source organism: Protopterus annectens (assembly GCF_019279795.1). Classification (NCBI taxonomy): domain Eukaryota; kingdom Metazoa; phylum Chordata; order Ceratodontiformes; family Protopteridae; genus Protopterus; species Protopterus annectens. The sequence continues at coordinate 121,296,112 of NC_056739.1, read as the reverse complement.
GCAGTTGCACTGTGTGTAACACTGAGAACCGCAGGATAAATATGAATGTAGTAGAACTTCATGCAGCTTCTCCTGTGGCTGCAGATGTTAAGTGTTAGTGCATGTCTCTGCAGAGTGGAGACACTGCTCTCCATCATTGTCCTGAATAGTACAAGGACATGCAGATGTCAGTCACTGCAGCCATCTGAGCAGTGAGGTGACACTGATGACAGTCCAGTGGGTTAGGACTTGATTCCCATTATCACCAAACATGATGTCCGTAGGTCTGTCATCCCACCTCCCCCACCCCATTCAAGGTGTTCACCCCCTTTTGAGTCCTTCACCGAAGCTGTCTCTTGTCTTGTATATCTTGCCTGTCTGCAAATGCTTCCTCACTTTCACAACTTGCCTGCCCCAGACTTGCGTATGTCCCTTCCCCAATATTCCACTATCTCCTTAATAAAAAAGGGCACCTGTCCCCAAAAATGTAATCCCATACATACTCTCTTTTTCACACACATGTCTACTTGACACACTTAATTTGGTCTAATTGGCTTCACAACGAAATTATGTTGTTGTCACCCCTGTCCATGGTGTGTGGTGATGACAGTCCAAAGTCAGCTAAGAAACTATACATGCACTCAGTTGTTACTGTTGAAGTAATGGATAGCTATGGTCCTTCCCTGCACCCTTCTTACACATTCCTGCCTTCCTTTCCCTTTGTTTTTCCCCTGCTTGCTCCCCATTTTGCCACTTTCCTATCTTCCCCATTTTGTTTCTTTAAAGGATCGTTGCGCGCATTGCATTGCTTAAAAGTGATTATTATGTTGGATTGGATAACAGTACCATCTAGAAACAGACATTTCATCATTAATGCATTGAGTGCATACACAGCTGATGGCACAGATTCAGAAATATCACGTTTTATAATTTTAATGTACACATATAGGTATTTGGAATGATAGATACACCTGTATTTTAACCCAGTACCAAATGAACTAAAGGAATAGACCAGCAATGCATTTAACAACTAGTGCTCCTGAGTCGGTTGAGTAGCAGGTGTATTTTACACATTGTATAGATAATTGCACAATAAAGTGTTGTTGCATACACCTGCTACTCAAGTAAACCAATGAATGGTATTGAAATACCTGTTAATCTATTATGTTTCTAAATTTGTAAGAGCAATATTTACAACATCTTGCTTTAGTAATGTCTTTTTGTCCCCCGTTGTGTATGGCTTTGTCCTGATGTTTTGCTCTACCAAGCGGCAATGAATACAGATGGATGGTTTCATGTAGGATTAGGAGGTTAGGAGGTATGGGGGCAGGATGCCGGTGCTCTTCTATACATGGATTAATTATCAGTGTTGTTCAATGAGGTTTTGTGGCCAATACTACTTGTGTGTACTGCAAAACCTCACTTAGGCACGCCATGCATCATTAATATGCATTGCGCATTGCCAAGAGCACATCATGGCCATGTCAATGGATATACTCTGTATAAGTTCTACACAGAGTCTACACAGTGTTTATTGAATCCTGCAGAATGTTTATAATCTGGTCCTTACAAATACAGCATTATACATATCCCTGGTCACGTTTGACCCTGAAATGATAACCTTCTCATTCAAAATCCCTAAACTAAGCAGAACAAAATATCACAATATCCAAACATGTGAAATGCACAGACTTCTTACTATTCTATGATGAAGGATCAATGTTCCAGTATAATTATTACCCCCCAAATTGGACACTGCTTGTACTTATGCAAATAAAGTCTATGCTCACCTAGAAAACTTTATGAACTGTCAGTCTGTACCAAAATGAAATAAAATATGAAAGGTAAGAGAAAGCCTGCCTGGTGGTTCACATGCATGAATAAACAATAAAAAGGGAAAAGCTCATTAGAATATTTATAATAAAACTAAAGAGCCACAAGCAAGGTCAATGTCACAATGGTATACAAGGTATTGAAAAATACCATCAGGAAAAGAAAGGCTTCTCCTGAACTTAGACTGATATTGGATGCTAAAGATAATTGCACATCTTTCTTTACTTTCATCTGGAAGTTATGAACTAAAACTCACTAGTTCTCTGACCTTCTTCATAATGGCACTATGTACTTTGATCCAGTGTTTACTGCAAATACATTAAACTACTAATACATTACTGCAAACCCAGAATTGTTGAACATGCTCCATCTTAGCAAAACCAAATCTACTCGAGCTACATGCTCTATGGATATAAACCTCAACACAACAATGAATAGAACATGCTGGAGGGATAGATTCCCTCCGCAGAGACTTCTCTTACTATGGAACAGGGTCCCGATCTACATAAGACAGAGCCCCTCACTATCACTCTTCAAGAGGAACCTTGATGAGTGGATGGGTAACAGAAAGTTCACACCGGGGATCACACCAACAGCAGTACAAGATAGGGGCCAAGGGTACTAGCTGCTAGTACAAGGGTCTAAGGAACTACTGAAGGGGCAGTGAATACCGCACAATGTGGCTGGGCTAATATATGCCTTCAGGCAGATAGCCCAATACCAACCTATGAACCTATGAACCTATTAGCAAACAAACTCAGTCCAAATTTTACTCCAGGGAAAGTAATACAAAACCTACATATACCTAAATATATCTCAATCCTCCTACCATCACAAAAGAACACTTGTTAAAGTACACTCCAAAACAAAACATACTAGGCTGCCTTTTGATCAGCACTAAACATGAGCTGGTGTATCTGGTTTACAGGTGTACCTGCTCCTACAGATGTACCTGCTCCTACAGGTGTACCCACTCCTACAAGTGTCCCTGCTCCTACAGATTGTGAGCATGAGCTTATCCACAAGCTTTGTCCCTGAGGTATGTTGCACAGCAGTTGTGATGACACTTCACAAAGGTGGCTCCACTACAGACTCAGAGAATTACAGACCCATCATTCTGACAAGCCTCATCTGTAAGGCCATGGAACAGGTCACAACAGACCTGATAAACTACAATATACAAAATCTTGCAGGAATTGACCCCCATCAGGTAGAGCCTGTTTAACAAATCTGGTGGATTTTTTGAAACAGTAACACAAGCTGTGGACAGTGCTCACAATGGGCATATGGCATACTTAGCCCTTACCAGGGAACCTGATACCATACCATATTGCATGCCAACATTGTCAACAAGCTAAATGTACTCCAACCTGATCCCTATATAGTTAGATGGACAGCTAATTTTCTGAGGGTCAGAGCTCACACTGTGAGAGTGGCAGGTATATCCTTAGACAGTGTGGAAGTAATCAGTGAGGTGCCACAGGGCTGTGTTCTATGACCTCTGCTATTTGGAATCTACTCCTCTGATCTTAAAATCAAAAATGGGGAACTCTATATGACCAAGTTTGCAGAAGATTGTAAAATGGGTGCTATACTAAAATCCCCTTCTGATAAGCAAAAAGTACAAAGTGAATTTACACATGTAAATAGCAGGTCCTCTGTGAAGTACCCCAAACAAAATGCTAACAAAAATGCAGTAGTGTTGCATTTGACAAACAAATCTTGCATCCAGAAAACACTGCAAATTTAAGATGTAAGAGACATTGGACCACTGGTAGATATTTCACTCTCATATGATCATTGTGTTGCAACATTGGTCAGGAAATCCTTCTGTCTGGCACAGATGATCACAAAGGATATTTTATCTAGGTCCATATAAGTCCTTACTTCTCTGCAATCTGCCCCGATCAGTCCATCATTGAATACAATGCCTCCTTTGGGATGTAACTTATTAAACATATCAAGCAGTAGGAGGGACCCCAAAGGATCCTGACAAAAATATTATGGGTCTAAAGGACCTGAGCTACCAAGAGAGGCTGGAGGTTTTAGACCTTTATTCAGTATCCTATAGCCTTGTTAAGGGTGATCTATGCCTTGCCTTCCAGGCCATTAGTGATCTAGCCATCCAAGGCATCTTATTCCTCTGCAAATCAAAGAGTTCAGTGAACACTAGATCCATCTTAACCTGCTTCAGCAAGTACATAAATCATGGTGGATGGACAAATTTCTCACTCAATGACTATCCCGTCTCTGGAACAAACTTCCTCTCCAGATCAAGCAGTGTGACACACTGTCTTCCTTTACGGAGGAGTTGGGCAATTGGATGGGGATTCAAAAACTCATCCCTGGTATGACTCTAATATCACACCTTGAAAAAGGAGGTAGGGTCTAAAGGTGGGCACTGGCAAGGTGCAACAGGAGGCATAGCCCAGCTACCTTGTACATTATATGATTCTTTGATTTAATATATGTAGCATTTTAATACTCAGGATTCTGTTTGTTGACTGCTAACTATTCTTACTATAATTACTTGTCTTGTAACTAAAAAGCCATTGAGAGCAGCACTGATAATCCAATTGACCTGTGTTACATAACATTAGTGACACAGATGCCTTGTGTTACATAATATTAGTGGCACAGATGCCTTGTGTTACATATTATAAAGGAATTTCCAATATTATTCTAGCATGTCCAAAGGTCAGTTGTCAATCTCCTCTCCGGTCCAGCTGGAGAGTCTGGGAATCTTGAGGCAATGTTACAACTGCCTCATGTACACAGACAACCCTCTCCTCCTCCCAACAAATTCCAACACATGTGAGAGATGCAACCATATAGCCAAACTGGAGGCTAAGCTCTCTCAACTCAGTACTGGCATAACCAGTCAGGAGGAGAAGGAAACCACACTCACTACAATTCCAGTCTCACATAGACCTACCACGACAGCAAACCAAACACATAATCACACAAAAACATACTCGGAAGCTCTAAATAAAGATCTGCCTAAGCAGCAGAGACCTCCAAAGCAGACACCCAAGCAACCGCTACCCCAAAACAAAACACATGCAACACATATCTCACAAAGCCAGTGTGCCAAACAGTCACAGCCCTTAAGACTAAACACCACACCTGATACATTTGCAATAGGTGACTCTATCATCAGGCACACTGACGTCCCGCTCACCAGGCTGAACAAGGAGAGGGTCACGGTGAGCAGCCTGTCGGGCGCTAGGATCCGCCACATAACACAAGCACTCAGGTCACTCCAAGGCAAGTACAAATATGACTCAGTCATTGTCCATGCTGGTGTGAATGACCTGAGACATACCTCCCTGGACTACATGAAAAGAGACATAGAGGAGCTCTCTGAGCATGTAGCCCAGGCTGGTATGACCCTGACCTTGAGTAGCATCTTACTCTCACCAAGAATGATGCCACAATATGAAGACAAGATGATCAATTTCAACAATTGGCTTACGTACTGGTGTCATTCAAAGGGGATCCAATGCCTGTCAGCTTGGGATGATATGCTCGACAAGCCACGATGCTTTGCTAGGGATGGCTTGCACCTGTCACCCCTGGGCTTTTGGATATTGGCAAAGGCTCTTGCTACCCCCATAGTGCCTTTTTAGGCAAGGCTCAAAAGACAAACCCACCTCCATAGGTATCACAAGGGATAAAAAACTAAGAGTAATGCTACTCAACGCCAGAAGTCTAAACCTCAAGATGCAAGCACTCGAAACTCTCCTTAGCATGGAGAACATCGATATCTGTGCAGTAACAGAAACCTGGTTCAGGGCTCCAAAGAGCACCCCAGCACTACCAGGTTATACCTCATACCATGCTTTTTGGCCCCAAAACTTGACCGAACCACAAAAGGAGGGGGAGTATCGATATTCATCAAAGATACCCACACCTCCAGGTTGGTGGCATAGCACGAAGCATCAGAGACTATCCATGTGCAACTAACAGTGGGTAAAACTGCCTTCCAGTTTATAGCCTGCTACAGACCACCCTCCCAAACCCAGGAACCCCACTCGGCCTTCCTGAGAACACTGGAAAATATGAAGGTCTCTCCAAACACCATTATATTGGGCAACTTCAACTACCCAAACATAGACTGGGAGCATTACTCTAGCTCCAACACCCTAGCCCAAAGGTTCCTAGAATTTATAAACTCAAATGCTATGCAACAACTTGTTACCACTCCCACAAGAGGGGAAAACATACTGGACATGATCATCATCAACATGGGGACTCTATGCTCCAGACCAGAAGTGTATCCCTCACTGGTAAGATCAGACCATAAACTAATCTCACTGGATATTCACATCCCGACCCCACTCCCTGCCCAGAAAACCACAGTGAAAAACTTCTCTAAAGCAAATTTCACACTCCTCAAAACCGAGGTGGAATCCTTCAAAGCCCCCGGGCTTGTGGAAAATACGGCCCAGACCGCAGAATCCTTTATAAACACATTCTATTAACACATTCAGGAATGCATGGATCATGCAATCCCAAATAAAACCAAGACCCAATCCTCCAAAGGCAGACGTCCTGTCTGGTGGACCCCAGCTATAAACAAACTATACAATAGAAGGAGGAAGCTACTAAATGATTGAGCAAAATCCCAAAAAGGGAAGGCATCACTGATCAGTATTAGCAAAAAACTACAGGCACTCATAAAATTGTCTAAGGCCAGCTTCGAGAGAAAAATTGCACAGGACACTAAGGATAATCACAAAGCTTTCTTTAGTTATGTTAGGAACCTGGGTGGTAATTCCCAGATATGCTCATAATTAGTCCAAAATGACAAAAAATACATCATACCCACAGACATTGCCAACATCCTAGCTGACAGGTTCAGCGCAAATGTCGCCCCCCCCCTCCCCACCAAAAGGGCAAATATCTATCCCAGCAGAGTGCTGCCCCCCTGACATCTCAGATGCTCAGGTAAGAGCCACCCTCTCCAAAGCAAAAACACAGCATCAATGGGACCAGACGGTGTCCCGGGCTGCGTTCTACATGAACTCCAAGAAGAGCTAAACCCAAACATAAAACTACTGTTCAATCTCAGCCTTACTACAGGATATGTGCCCAAAGAGTGGCGTACAGCAACAGTGGTCCCTCTCCATAAAGGTGGTGCCTCAATGGATCCTGGAAACTATCACCCCATAAGCCTGACTAGCTTGGTCTGCAAAGCTATGGAAAGGATCATCATGGACCTCATAAATAAAGATACTGGGGACCTACAGACACTGGATCCTACCCAGTTTGGCTTTGTTAAGGGCAGATCCTGCTTCTTAAACCTGATTGATTTCTTTGAAACAGTCACCAAGGCCATTGACGAGGGGAAGGTGGTCCACACAGCCTACCTGGACTTCGCAAAAGCCTTCGATACAATACCCCACTCGGGCATTATATATAAGCTCACCAGCTTAAATATAAACCCCTATGTCACTAGATGGATTGCAAACTGGCTCAAGGACAGAACCCACATGGTTAGAATTGCTGGAGTCATGTCAGACTACAAACCAGTTACAAGTGGTGTCCCACAAGGCTCAGTCCTAGGACCTCTCTTGTTCAGTATATATTGCTCGGAGGTACAGGCCAACACGGAAGGACTGTGGCTGACCAAGTTCGCAGATGACTGCAAACTGGGCGCCATAATCGACTCTCCAGCCGACACAAGCATCCTCCAAAAGGGCCTCATAGAAACAGACAACTGGTGCCAGAGCCATGGCCTCAAGCTAAATGCCAAAAAGTGTATAGTCATCCCCTTTGGCAAAAACAAAGTGCCCACAAATTACCACATAGGTGGTAATCCATTAAATACAGAAGAAGTAATTAGGGACCTGGGGACCCAAGTTGATAGCAATCTCTCATTTGACAACCACGTGGCCAAAGTGGTTAGAAAAACATTTTATATAGCCCACCTAATCATGAAGGGATTCACATCTAGATCAGGGAGGTAATCGTGCCTCTTTACTCATCCCTCATCAGGCCCATAATTGAGTACAATGCCCTTTTGGGATGTACCTTACCAGACACCTGCAGCAACTGGAAAGACCCCAAAAGTACCTCACCAAGAGGATCAAAGGGCTCAAACAGATGCCATATGCTGCCTGGTTAAAGAAACTCCAGCTCTACTCAGTGGCATACCGCCTGTTCAGAGGCGATCTGTGCCTGCCCTATAATGCCATGTCCAATCCGGAATTAATGGACATGCTGCACCTCAGACAATCCAAATCCCATCGAGCTACTACCGAGAGACTTGAACCTCAGCACTGAAATAAATAGGACATGCTGGAGGGACAGATTCATAACCCAGAGGTTCCCTTCACTCTGGAATAAAATCCCAGTCCAGGTTAGGCAGAGTCCCTCATTGACTCTCTTCAAGAGGAATCTTGATGAGTGGATGGGAGATCGTAGGTTTACCCCGGGTATCACTTCTGTGTCACTGTTAGACAGAGGCACAGTATACTAACCTCGAAAAAGAGCATAGCAAAATAAATTTAAAATGGGTGGCGAAAGCCAAACACATTCTGGCTAGGCTTATAAATGCCCTAGGGCAGATAGCCTAGTATGAACCTATGAACCTATTAGTGGCACAGATGCCTTGCTTTACATAACATTAGTGGCACAGATGCCGTGCATTACATAATATTAGTGCCACAGATGCCTTGCGTTACATAACATTAGTGGCACAGATGCCTTGCATTACTTAACATTAGTGGCACAGATGCCTGTTGTTGAGATGAACCTTCACAGAGACACATGAACTATTTTGTGCAATGTAGATGCATGAGCTTGCAGCAAATATGATGGCTAACTTGTGGTAATGAAGTTTGGTCAGCTTATGTAGCATAAAATGGTCAGCACTCTATGTCCCTGAGTGAACTGATGTGTCATCCAGGGAGGTCATTCCTGAGAAACTGCAGTCCAAAATGCTGGCGACAGACTGTGAAGATCTCCTTCACACTATGGTAATCAGCGGTCAGTAAAGTTACGAGTGATGGCCTGGCAAACCCAAATACATGAAATAACCTAGATAGGAATATGTCAGTGCTGTGTTCCAAGAAGTGGCCAGTGGTGCCGTGGCAGGATATTGACATGCACTTTGCATGCCCTTTTCTGGATGGTATGTTTCTTGTAGTAATATATGCTCATTCAGCATGAACTGAAGTGGTCCACATGGAATCAATCATATCCGAGAGAAGCTCTAAGGACAATCCTGAGTAAGAACGGGTTACACAAACAACTTGTGAGTAGCAATAAGTTGTGACCCTCTTCATACCATTTCACTTTGGGCTTCCATCCTCCAGCCACTAATAGACAGGTGCAGAAATTCATCCAAACTATTAAAAATGCAGCGAATGTTGTGAACCCAGATTTTTAAATCTCTACAGCACAAACTAGATATATTTTTCACCATGTACAGAAATGTCAGGTGTACAGCTACAACTAAGACACTTGGCATACTATTTCTGAAAAGAAAACTGGAACCATGTTAGGAATTAAAAATCACAGAGGAGGTGAAATAATGCAATGCATCTGCAATCTATTACAACTTTTTTGAGAACTTCACTGTTGACTTGTAGCTGCTGTAGTCCTATTCTGATATAAAATATTGATTTTTCTGTGAAAATAATTGTAAAGAACATGCTATCACAGCTGCTGCCTTTGCCCTTCTCAGTTTGTGGCTGTGACTGGTGCTGATTTGTGCAGTATTGTCAGGGGTAGAAGCATTCCTTTCTTGGGTTTCACTCAGCTGCATTAGTTTGTTTATTTTTAGACTGCTTCATGTAACGTGCCCATTTCCCCCTGTTAACAAATTACATGTACAATTAAAAGCGGGAATAGGCATGCCATTTATTTAATGGGTCTGTACACATTTTAACCAGGCATAGTTATGGGGCTCCATCAGTGTACACAATGTCGTAGAACAGCCACATAGAAAACATTAATATTTCATGAATAAGGTTTCATATCTGCATTTATTCACAAAATATTACTTATTTCCCAGTGTCTCTTCTCCTGCTTTTCCTGTGTAAAGTCAGAGACAATGACTGGTCCCCCCATCGTCACATGATTACACGATAATGCAAATCACAGTCGACGTGTAAGAAGCATCAGGCAAGCTCACTGACAACCAGCATCTTTACTTTACATTTTTAAGTGTAAATATCAGAATATATTGCACATCATTTTGGAATTCCAGCATTTGAAGGTCATTACTAACAGGACAGCAACTTTTCCAGTGGTTTAAAAGGTAGGGTGCACCTTTCCACACAATCTTTAATGAAGCCTGATATTTGTACAAATGTTAATGACAAAACACTTCAAAATTATGCATGCCAAGGGCCATAAGTAGTTTTGAAACAGGTCCTTATGTGTTGGCAAATGGCTACTGAAATGAGAAATTCTGCTCTGCCCCTATTAGTGCAAAAATTCATTATATACTTAACATGGCATGTGGACCATTTTTTCATGACCAGCTTGACAGTTGGGTGTACCCTACCATGACCAGAGTGAGAGTTGGATGTTACACACCATCACTACTGGACAGAGAAAGAGAAAGTTGGATATCCCACATCATGAGCAAAGACAGATAGATATTTCACAATATAGATAGAGAATGATAGAAATTCTGCACTAGATGGTGAAATGTACTATTCCAGATCAGATGACTCAGAAGAATGGAAGGCTAACAACAAGGTTTACAATAAACATCCCATTATAGACCAGCCTGGCCCAGACAGACTCAAGTTCCAGTGCCAGTTTGCATTGTCAGATACCTCCCTTGCCCTGCAAGGATGCTATCCTGAGAACTGTATGTACTCTGATATTTTACAAGTATTCTTATTCGGTGCACCGCAAGGACACTATTGGTATCCGAATGTACAGTTCTGAGCACCATAAGGACACTAATAGTACCTGAATGTACAGTCCTGAGCACTGCAAGGACACTAATGGTAACCAAATGTACAGTCCCGAGCACTGCAAGGACACTAATGTACCTGAATGTACAGTCCTGGGCACCTCAAGAACAGTAATGGTTCCCAGGTGTACAGTCCCTAGCACTGCAAGGACACTAATGATAACTGAATATACAGCCCTGTGCACCACAAGAACATTAATGGTACCTGAATTTACAGTCCTGAATACCTTAAGGACACTAATGGTACCCGAATGTACAATCTTGAGCACCGCAAGGACACTAATGGTACCCGAATGTACAGTCCTGAGCACTGCAAGGACACTAATGGTACCCGAATGTACAGTCCTAAGTACTGCAAGGACACTAATAAACAAATGTACAGTTCCAAGCACTGTAGAACCCCCCTCAGAGACTGAATTAGTGTGTGTGCATGTGGGTGTAGATTTTTGTTTGTATGTGGGAGAGTATATATTCTAATTTTTAATTATGAAATGTTATAAATGTGTACAGAATTGAAATAATGCTACTTAATATTATGCTTCTGATGTTTTGTCTTAAATAGAAATGATTCATCAGACTGTCTGTAGTTTCACTGCAGTCCAACAAAATGCCTGCCAGAAGGTAGAGCTTCATATGCCACTAACATATCCATGCATCCATCCATCCATCCATCCATCCATCCATCCATCCATCCATCCATCCATCCATCCATCCACCCGTCCATCCATCCATCTGTCCATCCGTCCATCCGTCCATCTGTCCATCCATCCACCCATCTGTCCAGCCATCCATCCATCCATCCATCCATCCATCCATCCATCCATCCATCCATCCATCCATCCATCCATCCATCCATCCATCCATCCATCCATCCATCCATCCATCCATCCGTCCATCCACAATCCCTTTTCCCATTTTTGTACATGGGTTCAGGGTGTCATTTCAACAGTGACAATCATCTAGAGCCAAGATTTACACCACCACGTGGCTAGCCCTGCTATGACTGGGTGGCTAGTCCTGCCATGGCCACTAATGTATATCTTTCCCATAGCGTAAGCGTCTGCTTAAGTGAATAAGTATTTTGGGAGCATGTTTACATGTTTGTGGCTTTCCAATCAAGCAATAAGTAAATTAAGATGTTCTCAGTGATTTTTTTCTGGCTATGTGTAATATTTGCTGGTGCGTATGCAGAAAAGGAGGGCAAGTGCAAACAGCTGGAAAACACATTATTCCTGAAGACTGAAGCACACTTCTTATAAAGCACAAGCTTAACCTTTGTAGTATTATTTTTAGCATACCTAAGCGATTTTATGTGTTATTTTGCTGTTTTAAAAGCTTTTCACTGCAGTGTATGCTTGTTGAAATTTGGGTGGCATGCCTAGTAACTCCAAACATACTTTTCTGCTAAAATGCAAACTTATTAAACCATCCACATTTTTACACTGTTTGCAAATATGAATAACTATTTTAGGTTTACTTTGTAGACTCTATTGTTCAGGAAAGTATTAACTTTTCAGTTGTAGATCACTGAATTGGAGCTTTCCTCCCTGAACTTCTCCTGGAAATGCACTATTGATGATTGGAACCAGCCCAGCCAACAAACATGTGAACATCCATAACGTGAATAAATAAATAAGTAAGTAAACCTGTCAGCTCATCTCACTTCTCTCTGTGTCTGACAGCACGATGCAGTGATTCCTCATAACTATTTGTGAGCTGCATTCAGTAGAGGCCCATGTGCCTTTAAAGTGTGCTAATTGATATGTAGCCCAGCATCCTAGAGGGCGGTATTTTGTTTGTTACTGATCGCACTTTCTGAATTTTAGCAACTTTGGAGTTAGTATATTTAAGTAAAAAAATAAGGGTGTTGGGGGGGCTTGATGCCTGTTAAAATGACTGCTATGATTTTAGTTGGCTGCAATCATATGAAATTGTATTTTGTCTGATTTATTGTGTTTAATGCATTTAGAAAGTTTGCCAGAGGTAGTGGTCTTGCAGTTGCTGAAGAGGAATTTAGTTTAGAGCCATTACATTTCAAACATATATATTATGCCTTAAAGAGGGGAAAAACATAAGTAGCATCTGGCTATGCACCTTTCAGCTTGTCAAGGTGGTAAATATTATATATCTAACTAACAAAATACATGCAAAGGTATCAGATGGTGGCATGCATTTCAAAGTAAACAGACAAACAAAAATTGTATATTTTTATTTCACATTATCAAGGCTTTAAATACTGCATATAAAGGTGTCTCAGTGGTGGGCAGCACTTAGCATTGCTATGTTAGATTTCTTGGTTTTCTCATTAAGTCTGCATGATTCCCTGGAGATACTTCAGCTGCAATTAACTGTTGTAGGACATTTATTCAAATCATTGCCAGCTACACGACCCCCTCCATGAATCAGGACACCCGCTCTGCCTATTTGGATATACTTGAGTCTATCAAGATGCATCCAAACACCATGATTCTGGGCAACTTTAACTACCCATCCATTGACTGGGAAAATTACTTGGGCTCAAACTCACTTGCCCAAGGGTTCCTTGACTTTGTTAACTCCAGTGCCCTGGACCAGCTGGTTGACACCCCCAAAAGGGGGTGCCAACATTCTGGATCTGGTGCTCAGCAGTATGGGGGACCACTGTAGTACCACCACTGTGAGGTATTCCCTGGTGAGATTGACCATAAATCAGTCACATTCGAAGTAACTATCACACCTGACCCACCCAGCAGCAACTAAACTAAAAAACGTCTCCAAAGCTGATTATAATCTCTTACGGGATGGTATAAATATCTTCACTGCACCTTCCGCTCAGATGGAACTGGCAACTATGCCTAGTTCTACATCAATGCTTTATACACAACCACTTGTATAACTGCATTGACTCGGCTGTACCTGATAAGACCAAAACAAGCTCTTCAAGGAAGAGCAAACCTGCCAGTTAGACAACTGCCATTAACAGGCTTTATAATAAGAGGAAGAGTCTAAGAGTAAGAAGGAATCAGCCCTAAACCAGAAACACTCCCTCCTCAGCTTAAACACAAGCAAATAAGACTTCTTGTGAAGTCCTCCAAAGCAAACTATGAATCCAAATTACCTTCCTCAACTAAGGACAACTGTAAAGCATTCTTTAGTTACATACATAACCTAAAAGGAAAGGTCCAGATTTGTGATTAACTGGTAGTTAATGATACCACATATGCTGAGTCTGTGGCCATAGCTAACCTGTTGGCTGACAGGTTCTGTGAAAAGTTCACTCCGTATTCCTGCCACCTGTACCCCATGACATCCCTACCATCTGTCCCCTTCCTTGTAGCTCTAAGGAGCAGGTCATGAATGCCCTCTCTAAGGCCAGAAACGCAGCATCTATGGGACCTGATAACATCCCAGGTTGCGACTTACATGGGCTCCAACAAGAATTAGCAGCACTGTTGGGTACTGTTTTCAATCATAGTCTAAGCACTGGCTTTGTCCCAGCTGAATGGAAAATGGACACCGTTATTCCCTTGAACAAAGGTGGTACTTCCACTGATGAGAAGAATTATAGACCAATTAGCATGACTAGTCTTATCTGCAAGGCCATGGAGTGAATCATCATGGACCTTATCAACAAAGATATAGCTGATCCCCAAACACTTGACCTTACTCAGTTTGGATTTGTCAAAGGGCCATCATGCCTGTTAAACCTGATGAACGTCTTTGAGACAGTCACCAAGGTCCTAGATGATGGGAAATCTATGTATGCAGCCTACCTAGACTTAGCCAAGGCGTTTGACATTATCCCCCATTCAGGCATTATTGACAAACTCACCCAGAAAGGTATCAACCCTTATATCATTAGATGAGTCACTAACTGGCTTTCTAATAGAAGCCATATAGTCAAAATAGGGAAATCCACCTCCAACAGCAGACAGTCCTAGGACATCTTCTGTTTAGAATCTATTTCTCCGAAGTGCAAGCAAAAACTAAAAGTCTGTGGCTGACAAAGTTTGCTGATGACTGCAAACTGGGAGTGGTCATAGAATCTCCAAATGATGTCAACATCCTACAAGAAGATCTTACACAAACAAATGATTGGTGCCAAAGTTATGGCCTTAAACTCAATGCAAAAAAATATATGATCATCCCTTTCTGTAAGAGAGATGTTTCTGCTAACTACCACATCAGTAGTGCTACCTTAAGTATGCACTCAGTGGTGAGAGACCTGGGCACACAGGTTGACAGCAACATTACCTTTGACCACCATGTCTCCACAGTGGTAATTAGGGCATTCTGTATTGCTCATCTCATAATTAAGGGCATTGCCTCCAGAGAAAAAGAAATTATAACCTTTCTGTACTCTTCCCTCATCAGGCCAATAATTAAGTACAATTCCCCTTTTGGTATGTATATTTCAAAGCACCTGCAGCAGTTGGAGAGACCACAAAGGTTTCTCACAAGGAAAATTCAAGGTCTTCAACATCTGTCCTATGTGGATCATCTGAAATCACTGTCACTTTATTCTGTTTCATACAGACTACTCAGAGGTGATCTCTCCCTTTCATACAAGGCAATCTCTGACCCTGCTTTATTGGAAATACTGCATATCTGTAAGTCAAATGGTACATGAGTTATTCACTGTAAAGACCTTAACCTGGTATGTGACATTAATAGAACCTGCTGGAGGGACAGATTTGTCTCTCAGAGGTTACCACACCTTTGGAACAGACTCCCACTTCATGACAAACAGAGCACCTTATTGGCCCTCTTTAAATGCAATCTGGACGTTTGGATGGATAACCATAAAGTCACCCTGGGGGTTCCCCCTGTGTCCCTCTTGGACAGGGGCAATAGGTGCTGATTTTGGAAATAAGGCTAGTACTTGGCTAGGCTTGTAAGGGCCCTAGGGGCATTAGCCTAGTAACTTCATATGATTCTATGATTCTAAATCTCCATTTGAGGTGTCTTATGTGTGGAGTCTATGCCATCCCTGTGCGAATTAATGACTTTCTACCCATCCTTTATGTGTATGTGCAGTGTATGTATGTACACATATTCACGTCCTGCAGTCAGCTAGTGTCCTGCCCAAGACTAGTTTTCCTTTGCATTGCACATGGTTGCTGGAACAAGTTCTGTCATCCTGTGAACCTAAAAGGTCTGCATCAGTTATCAGATGATTTAATGTTCCACTACACTCTCCTGCGTTCTAGATCAGTACTATAAGTTGAAAACTATATGGCAGTATGCGGTAGCAGTATGCTTAGGAGAAATGTTTTTGCTTTACACTGACTGACCACCATCTGTAGTGGTGTTCATTTGATGCATGACTGCAATTTATATATATTATACCATGAACCCACCAAAACGTGCACGCTGATTGGTCAGCGTGCACATTGTAAATCAAGTTATACTAATGGAAAAAGGTCCGGTCGCCCGGACTTTTTTCCATTAGTATAACTCTACTTTTAAAACACTGTCTCGCTATGTTAAATGGGTTTAACATAGCGAGACAGCTTTAAAATAAGCAACGGAGATCTCCGTTGCTTATTTTAAACTGTCTCATGCTAAACCCATTTAACATAGCAGACAGGTTTAAAAACAACGGAGAAAGCAAGATCTCCGTTGCTTTTTACTGTTCGCTATGTTAAATGGGTTTAACATGGCGAGACAGTTTTAAAATAAGCAACGGACATCTCCGTTGCTTATTTTAAAACTGTCTCGCTATGTTAAACCCATTTAACATAGCTTAAAATAAAAAAGCAACAGAGATCTTTCTTTCTCCGTTGCTTTTGCACAACTCTGATGTACTGCGCGCGCAGTACATCAGAACTGCCGCGGATGCCAGACATCTGCGGAAGGGCAGTAAACAGGCATTATACTATGCCATTATTTAAGAAAAGTAATAGTTTCTTTTCTTAAATAATGTCATGGTATAACACCAATAACCCACTTCTGGGTGTGGGTAATGCTGTATTTACCCACGGTTGGCTTTGTTTGGTCCCTCGGGCTTCGCCCTCGGGACCAAACCACGCCAACCGCGGGTAAATCCAGCATTACCCACACCCAGGCGTGGGTTATTGGTATAACATTCCTTAAATCTTTTAAAAAATATGAACTCAGTGGGAAGAAATGTCATGTGCTACAATCTGCTATACAGTTTGTGTAATGACATGTAGCAATGTAAAAATAGTTTGTGCTGCTGGGAATAAGGGCACTTTTCATCAGAGGGGAAAAAGAGATTGACATTACTGAAATGGCATTTCAGCTATAATATCAGGACACTCATACACTGAAATATCTAATAAATTATTGGAAAGAATTGCTAACTGTAATATCAATAAATGAATTTGATTTACAAAAAAAATTTCAAATAGATAAAAACAATTTGCCATGGCACATATTATTTATTAGTATGCAATATAGCAAAACTAAGCCCACTAAAACTCGTATAATTAATTATTACATTGACTCATTTAGGAAAATTATTAATGCAAATATAGATTTAAAAATCTGGTTTGATCTTTTAACACCATTCATAATTACGAAGAGCTATCCACATAACATATACAGAGAAATAATTAATTCCTGGAAACAGAAAGGATTTGTTTGTTGGTTTCAATGTATCAAAGAACTAAAAGTTCTGGATATGCAAACAATAGAAACAACATAAAAAATTGCACAACATAATATGGCTAACTATGCAAATCATTCTGACGTATTCGCAAGATTTATGCAGAATAATTAGTAATTCTTCATTTAAAGAAATACCTAAACTTACGAAATACCTATATGAAATCATATATAATGATTATAACATGGGAAATAATATTTTGAAATTTTACAAGATATTGATAAATTATAAAACAACACCCAAATCCTCATATTGGAATTATATAACAAAAGGGCACTCATTACAGCTAACGGAAGAAATTAAATCAAATATTTCATTATCAATAAAACATACATCCTTTACACAATACTGGAAAGTGTTTAATTAGAAATGCTTGCACAGAGCATTTTTAACTCCAGTTAGAATTGCTAAAATTAATTCTTCCACAAAGGGAATATGTTGGAGGTGTGAGCAAATAAACAATGCAGATTGGAATCACATTTTTTCGACTGTGTTAAAATTAAGCTATTGTGGAATGGTATTAAAAACTTTTTACAAGCTTTATTATGAATTGTTTAACCTATCTAAAGCTCTAGTATTATTAAATGTGAATGAAGGACCTCATTTGAATAGGTCAAACATGTATCTAGTATGGACTATACTTGCAATTTCAAGGAAGTGTGTAACAAGAATTTATTATTATTTAACATTTATTTTACCAGGATAAGTCCAACTGGACATCATGTCTCCTTTTTCAGTGGAGTCCTTAGGGACAAAAGCTCAAGAGAAATGACAGTGTACATACATGCTTTAGATAACAATAAAACTGGCATGCAAGATACGAGAAACAATGAAGTACAAAAACAATTATGTAGAACAATAAGATACTCAGGAGTAGCACCATTGCTTACAATATATACAAAAAGTACGTGTCAGGTGAGAGTATAGTGTATGCATTAAAGGCTTCAATGGGTCACTTACATATGGAAAAGTGGGTCTTCAAGGGGGGGGTCTTTGCAGTTGCAGAGAGGGTTAGCATTGAGATGTAATTTAAGAAGGCCTTTGAAGGTCCCTGTGTGACTTTGTAGCCTGAGTTCAGGTGGGAAGGTGTTCCATGCTTTGACAACATCATGGGAGAATAAGACCTCCCCAGAACTGTTATTGCATGGATTAACTTCAATCAGGTTTTTGATACATGAACATAGCTCCCTTTTAGGGTTGTGAAAGTTTAGCATGTCGGCAAGGGCAGGGCACTTCTCTGGATGGAAGAGAATTTGATGGGCTATGATCAGTTAGTAGTAGAATAGAAGGTTTGGAAATTCTAACCAGTGCAGTTTAGTTAGGGATAGGCAATGGTGGGAATGTGATCTATTACTGGCAGCGAACCTAGCTATTTTATTGTAGCATGTTCAGGTTGGTTTTGTTAATATTGGTGAAAACTGGAGAGGCATAAAGTAGTGCTGATAAGAGATGAGTTCTGGTTATTGTTGTTCTAGTCTCAGGGGTTAGGAATACTTTGCGACAATATAGGCAACCTAGCTTTTTATGGACTTTAGAGATAGTTTGGGATATGTGCTTGTTGTATTTAAGTTGATGATCAAAGATTAGCCTCAGTTACTGGAGTGATGAGGGTGCCATTGGTAGACATGACGGTAAAGGTGGTGTCACAGTGTTTGGCTGGGTAGAACAGTATTAGCTGTGTTTTTTTTTTTGGGTTTAGTATTAATTGGTAGTTGTTTAGCCAGTTCTCTACCTCAGTGAAGGATTCTTGGGCTTTACTTTGAAGAAGATGGAATACAAACCCAATACCAGTTAAATACTCCAGTTAAATGTCATAATAGGAAGGTCACTCAGTTGATTTAGTGAACTTTGGAAGACTTCTACAGCCTACTGAAGACCACATCATTGTTGGAAATTAAAATTAAAGAATTAAGGATTCATCCTAAGCCATTTCTTAACAATCCATGGAAAAAAGTCTTATCATTGACCGACACTTTACAATAACTGAACAGATACACTCTGATAACTGGATTGTTATACCTATAAAGTTATTGTATATATTGAGCTCCGTTATAGTGTCAGGCTGATATAAATAGTGTACATAGTTATTTAAGATGTTAAATACGAATATTATGGAATTTATTCAACTGTATTTGAAAAATAAAAAAAAATTGAGAAATATCTAATAAATCAAGAAACCAAGCAGAACACATGCTTGCATGGGAAATGTAATAAGTCATCTTTGTTTGAAAATGAATTCTTAATAACTTTTAATGCCATGTTTGAAAGTAATTCTTCTCCTTGCAGGGTGGGTGTGGTGCTGTGACAGAGAGTGGAAGGTAGTGAGATATACACATGCTTGCTAAATATTATTGCCCCGAGAGCAGCATCAATCATATTACCACGTTAATTAATGAAAAAAATTTTAAATATGTTGGTTAACTATGCCCTTCAGTGTCAAACAACAGGTGTGCTCCTTTTTTTCTACAGTTTACTGTCAGGTTATAATTATAATTACATTTGTAATTTCTTTGGACTTAGACCTTAGAAATGTTCAGGTTTCAGCATCCAGTATCACTGCAGAACTGAGGTATGAATTTCCATTTCATATGGCAGGTAGCTGAAAACCATGCCTGGAGCCATAGCAGATTCAGATCTGGAAAAAACAAACATCAGGTTACCTTGTACAGATGACAGTTATGTTAAAAAAGTAGTATTTTTTGTTCTCTACATAGAGGGACTCTAACAGATAAAGCATAGTAGCCAGTGCTGTATGTCTGGACATGCAGCTGTCTTTTCTACCCTCCAGTTAAATGTCATAATAGGAAGGTCGCTCAGTTGATTTAGTGAATGAGAAACTTGGAAAAGGACAAGAGGGCGAGTGTAATGTTTTGTCCCAAATTCTTCCTTTTCTCTGAGCTTGACATTGTTGTCCTGCATGTACTCATATAAAGTAAAAATGGCATTCAGTAGACATGCAGTCAAAACACTAATATCTTCTGATGAGGTCATTTGCATTTATCTCACGGGCCTCCATTGCAGCAGGTTTAAGGTATTACACAGAATGGTTTTGCATTGACTTACAATCATTTAAGGGTTTAGACATTTTGAAGTTGACTAATGCCATGTCATCTAAATGACAATAAATTATCCATAGCAGATCCTCGATACATGAAAGTGAATCCATCACATGATGTGGCTTGTCTAGGTTTATTGCTGTTTTTTATTGGTCAGGTTTGATGACCTAAAGATGCAGCATATAGTTCATAGGCTCATAGGTTGGTACTAGGCTATCGGCCCTAGGGCCTACACAAGCCAAGCCATAACAATTCCCTAGTACAAGTCAAATGTGAGACAGAAGCACCATTTGCCTGTTCTATTGTGAGAAAGGCACATTTACCTTTTACATATGAAAAGGGCTCTATGTACCATATGTTTGTGTCATTTAAATCGATCAGCGGTCAACAGCAATTCAGACAAATCACATCCTGTGATGAATTAGCTTTCATTTATTGCAGTCTGCATGACAGTAGCTAACATTTTGTTGTACCCTAGTAGTTTATTCAACCCTTCCAACAGGATATATTACCACACTTCTAATCAACAGGAAATAATAGTTTTAACAACATAAGAACACCGCACAGCAGACATTTATTATTCTGCATTCGTTGGTTTAATAGTTATCTTAGATTACAGCAACAGATAAAAAGTATTTATTACAGTGCATTTCTTCATGTGGCTGTACTTCTATCTTACTGTACTGTGTGCTGAGGTTTTATTACCCCACATTAGTTTCCTGTCTTATGTTACGTGAGGAGAGAACATCCATCATTTTCTGGATTCCTTCATTTGATGCATCTCATATATATCAAAAAGCATCAGAATGTTTTAATTATCTTGGATTAGTTAAGCGTTTCACAACTATATCATGGAAAGCAAAACGCTGCCTATGTATTAACAAACACTCATGTACAAGAATAGGCCACTCTTGTGGGCATTTCATTGTTAGACATATGTTTCATACATTGTTAATAATTGCATGATGAATTTATAAATTGTATTGTTTATTTAAACAGTTTACATACTTGTCCAAGACATTTAGACAGCCCAGATTACAGTAATAATAATTAAATAATAGACTAACAATAATTGTAAAACCATTTACCTTACCATAATATTTATGCATGTATTCTACTAATGATGGCCTGTTGTCCTTTATTTGGCTAGCTTTTGAGAGGGTAAGAGCAGTAATCGAGCATGGAACATTTCCAGCCACGGCCCAGAAAAAGAATATCGATTCATAAATGTACATTTATCATTAACCACATCATAACACACACAGAAAGCATGCCATTCATTCAGACAAGTCTCATCATGTTGCTAAAGGAACTGAGGTCATTCTTTTGCAGTTATGAGGGCTTTGTGCTATGCATACGTAATGAAGTGCATCTGGATTATTACAATAACTACATTCAGAATGGGGAAGTTCTAATATATGTTTGTTATAATTGTAACCTTTGCTAACTCCTCTGACATTTCTGTTGTAAGAATTTGTTTATTACTTTTCCATGCACATATATTGAACTTTTACAAATGTTAATTTCAGTTCTATTTTATGTCCTTTCTTATAATTTTTGTGGAGCTCTTCTCCCCGGGCCTCCAAAGAAAATGGATTCTCATCGGCTCATTGAACTATTCTGGTAAACCAATGCAAATACATTAATAGAATAAATAATAATAATATGGGATTATTGTACCATAACTCATTTGATTTCAGAGGCAGATATAATACAAGGTGACTATCACATTATATCAGGATATGGGGTACTCCTAATGTGGTGTTATAGACACATGCTCAACAAAGGAGCAATTAAAACATGGGATTATTTTAGTGCCTGTGCTCAGATCAGGAACAATTCTGATACAGGCTGGAGCCCATATTACAGACAGGAAAATGTTGAAGGCTGACTTTGATGAATGGCCAAAACACCGATTTCTTTCCAAGGGGAAGAAATCGGAAGGCCAACAGACAACACAACTAAAAACTAACATATTTAAGTGGGGGGCTTCACCCCCAAACCACCTTAACTAAATATTCTAACTCTGAGGCCGCACTATAGTCGGGGAAAGGGCACATGTGACAGAACGGCCAACCAATTTCTTTCCCTTGGAAAGAGATCGATGTTTTGGCCATTTGACAAAGTCAGCATTCGACATTTTCATGTCGAATGAATGAGCTTTGATATTTTGAAATGTCAATATTCTGATATAGACACAAAATTATTTGGAAGTTATTAGGCAGTATAGAAATTTCTTCAGAAAATATATCTAGGGAGTGATAAAATGAAAGTGGAGTTTAAAAACAGGGTAGAAATAAAAGAAAAAGAAATATGGTTAAGAAGTAACAAGAGTTATTTAGAGGGACTTACAAACATTAAAGTATTGCAGAATAGGGGGAATCTCACGGATCAAGAAGATGTGCAACTGCAGAGTGCTAAAGAGAAAATAAGGAACAACCTTGATAATATGTATAAGTTTAGAAAGGCTACTGTTAAGCAACTGTTTTTTGATCATAATTCGAGAGCATAAAAACTTTTAGCACAACGGCTCAGGCAATCAAAAGTAGAAAGGTTTGTTATCAAGCTTAGGGAGCCTATAAAAAGGAAAATTACCAGAGCTCCTGTAGAGGTATTAGAAATATTTCAAAAATGTTATGAAAATCTGTACAAAGCAGAGAAATGTAGAAATCAAGAAGTACAAATGGAAATATTAATGGAAGAATTAAATACCCCAAGGTTAGAGGTAGATGAGGATCAATTACTAGCAGTTAGGATAGCAGGAGATGAGATAAAAATGGTGATGTATAACCAATCTACAGGAAAGTCCCCAGGAACAGATGGTATTCCTGTGGATGTTTGGAAGCTAGGAGGGGAAAACTGATAAAGATCTGGAAGGTTTTGTTTAACAGTATTTTAAGAGGAGGAGAAGTACCAGCATCCTGGAAGAAAGCAGTGGTAACTGTAATACGTAAAGAAGGTGAAGATCCATCAGAACCAGGTTCATACAGGCCCATTTCAATACTAATCCATGATTATAAAGTGTTTATGTCTATAATGGCTAAAAGAATGGCAAACGTGATACCAAAATTGATAGATATGAATCAATGTGGTTTTGTGGAGGGGAGGCAAAATTTGAAACATTACTAGAACACTGATGATCCAGAGAGAAGCCTAATGTAAGAAAATGCCACTGCTTTTAGTGGATCTTGTTGTAGAGAGCATTCCACCGAATAAGCTGGGGTTTTACAAGTAGGGCAATGGAAGTGTTTGTATTCCCCGAAACAATAATAAGGTTAATTAGGAGGACATATGAGGGATCAGATATGAAAATTAAAGTGGGGGGATTCCTCTCTGATAAGTTATGTTTGAACAGAGAAACCAGACAGGGGTGTTCTCTTTCCCCTTTATTTATGTTATATTTAGAAGCACTGGCAAAGAACATAAGAGACTCATAAATTCAAAAATATAATTGGTATGGTAATAAAAAAAAGCTGACTTTATTTACAGATGATATTATTTTGTGTCTGATAAAACCAGAAAATTACATTTCAGTGTTGTAGAACATTCTGAGATAGTTTCATGTTTTTTCAGGATACAAAATTAGTGAAGATAAAACAAAGACAATAACGGTAAACAATGTACCCACACACAAATTGGTTCAGCAATACCCGTATTTATGGGGACATAATAAAATTAAGTGCTTAGGAGCATGGATTAAAAATATTATGTTATGGCAGCTAAGGACATGTGGGAGGAGACTAAACAAAACATAATATAAAAGCTGAGAAACTGCAATCTCTGTTTCATGGATATGGATAGCAAGATACAATGATTAAAAATGTTTTTAGTCCCTTTAGTTTTATACATAGGTCAGACATATATTTACCAAAGGAGAAGTTGTGGAAAGAAGTCAATAAAGAGATGAAGGATTTTATCTGGGAGGGAAAGAGTCAAATGGGATAAGTTGATCCTTCCAGTACAACAAGGTGATGTGGGATCACCTGATTTGAATGGAATATTTCAGAGCTAGAAAGATAAGGCTCCTATATATAGCACATGCAGAAAACTATAATTCAGAGTGGAAAGGGATGACAACGAAATGGGGGGGAGCTGAAGAAATAAGGAGACACTGTGATTTGGGATGCAGATCCTTAAGGAGAATAACAATAATCATAGAGAATATTATATTCATAAAGTAGCAGAAAGTATTCTAAGAACTAAGTCAACATGGGAATGGAGAAAAGAGAGTCTGCAATTAGGGGTACAGAGAATAGGGAGGAGGGGCTGCAATTTACTGCAGAAAACTGGAAAAGAAAGAATGGTATTGGGAGCAAATAATTAGAGAGGGGAATGGAATAGAATGGGAAGAGGCCAAGAATACATTTGGACTGCAGGTTAGAGATTGTCATCCCTATCAAGGATTGGTATGAGAGTTTAGGCAGAGAGAAAGGAAAAGGAGAGTTTAAGTGAAAGAGCAGCACTGCTAGAGTTTTTAGTAGAACCCAGAACAGAGGCTGCTGTTAAATGTGAAATAATTAGGAGGGCATATAAAATACTGCATGATAACTATAAGAATTAATCCGAGGAGGTTAGAAAGGTTTGGGAAGTGAGATTGGATAAGCAATTCACAAAGGTAAAATGGGAGGATATATGCATGACTCCCAAATATGCAACAGAAGATTTATGATTTTTGCTTGGAAGTGTTTGAATAGGGGATTTTTGTACCCCAAGCAGACTCTAAATCATTTTCCTCAAGTGGACTGCAAATGCTGGAGGTGTGACGGGAAAGAATGAGGTAAACAGGAAAACAGTTTTGAGGAGTGTAATGAGCTGGCAGACTTTAAAATTTCTCTACACACTACCCTGTCAGAAATACTGTGTGAGCAAATTGATGTAACTAAGGAAATGATGTCTTTGATCTGTTATACAGAATCAGAATTGCCTAGACATAGTAAGGCCTTGTTAATTTTAATTATGGTGGCTGCAAAAAAGCAATTACTAGAAAATGGAAATCAAAGTCTAAACCAACCTTACTAAAAGTAGTGAGTATAGTAACAGAGATTTTTATTTTATTTTATTTTACATTTGTTAACTGGGAAAGTCCGACTAGATGCAGGTCCATTTTCAGTGGAGGCCCAAGGAGAAAAGCTCCAAGCAAATAATATAATTCCATAGAGAATAACAGCAGCATCTAAGGAAACATAAAAATAATATACATATAGGATACATATAAGGAATACAATTGAGTGCAGATGGCTCCAAGCACAAATATAGGTACAAAATTAGTATCACATAAAAGAACATTGAATATATTTGAAAAATAGTTAACAGATTTTTTGGCAGAAAGCCAATATTAATATAAGTATAAAGGATATAACCCTTGTTTTTTTTAAGTTGGGTAGCAACCATTTGATACTAAGCAGATTTCTATCAACAGGACATAGGGAGCAGCCATTTGATCCCTAGCAGAATCCTAGCACCAGTGCAGTGATATAGCCTGGGGAGTAACATGTGCAATGCCAGTTAGATATGTAGTGGGTTTTGAGAAGTTTTTTAAATTGGGAAGCAGTGGTGGTAGAAGTTAAGTGGCTTGGGAGTGAGTTCCAGGTTCTGGCAATGGTGCAGGCAAAGAGGGACTTACCTGCATCATTTTTGTGTTTGATGACATTTATGTGGTTCTGATGACTAGATCTTAGGGTCCTGGTGTAGGGATGAATTAAGTTTTGAAGTGCTGGGGTTTTGTCAGGGAGGTAGTAGAGTTTATACGCTATTGAGAGTTGGTTGAGTAGGAGTAGTTGAGGTAATTCAAGCTAATTTAGTTTCTTAAGGACAAGACAGTGATGGGACCCATGAGAGGAATCAGTAGCAAATCTAGCAATCTTGTTCTAGCAGGATTCCAATTTGTTTATTTCACTGTGGCGAAGATTAGTTAAGATAGAGGAGGCATAAAGGAGAATGGATAAGAGGTGAGTTCTTGCTAAGGTGGCCTTGGTAGGTCTAGTGATGAGCTGTCTATTCCTGTGGAGGAGACCGAGCTTTTTGTTAACTTTCTTAATTGTTTGGGTGATATGAATGTCAAATCTTAGATTTTTGTCGATTTCAACACCTAATAGTTTTGTGTGTGTGTGTGGTTGGGGTAATTTGTATGCTGCCTCTAAATGTTATGGTAAAGTCATTATTTGGTGGAGGAGATCTACCAGGGCCAAAGAGAATGAGTTTTTTTTTTTGGGATTAAGAATAAGTTTTATGTTAGTGAACCTTTCTTCAGCTAAGGAGAAGTTTTTTGGGTTATGGCTTTTAGTTCATGTAGGGAGGCATATATAATGGTGGCATCATCTGCATATTGCACAACTGAGGCAGAGAGTGTGGATGAGGCTATTTGTTAGTAAATAGTGAGAATAACAGAGGTCCTAGGATGGACCCTTGGGGGACACCTATGCCTATTGGTAATAGAGGGGACAGTTGCTTTTGCCATAGAACTGCCTGCTGATGGTCTAAGTAGTTATTGAACCATGATAGGGTGGAGGAGCTTATGTTAAGTGCTGATAGACTTTCTAGGAGCATACTTTGGTTCACCATGTCAAAGGCTTTTGATAAGTCTAGGAATACTGAGGATACAAATAGTCCATTGTTTCTATGGTGATGGATGAAGTTGGTGAAGGAGAGTAGTGCTGTAGTAGTGCTATGGGAAGGTCTGAAGCCATGCCAGGATATGGATTATGGAAAATAATATGGTTATTTTTAGAAGGTACTGCATTAGCTGGGAATGAACTATCCTTTCTAATATTTTTGAAAAAGGTGATAGGATTGCAATAGGGTGACAGCTAGTAAGATCAAGGGACTTACTCCCTTTGTGCAGTGGAATAATATGTGATATTTTCCAGTGTGAGGTACTTTCCGTTCTGATATTGACCTATTTATGAGAATGGACACTGGGTAGGCTATAGCTTCAGCAGTTATTTGAAGGAAGTATGCAGGTAGATTGTCAGCTGCCAGAGTGGTTGGTTTCAGCTTCTTGAGAAGTTTAGCAATAGTTTCAGTAGGGACTGGTTCCAGGGAGAAACTGGAGGAGTTGTTTTTTATACTGGTGAGAGTTGGGTTCTCTGTAGGTAAGGGGTTGCTAGTAGTATTTTGGGTGTTGGCTAGGGCTTGGACTATTTTAGTAAAGAATCTGTTGGATTGGGTGGGGATATTTTCATGGTTGTTTGGTGGTTCTGAGGATCTAGATTTTTGAGGTGTGATATTATTCATCAAATCTGGGTTTGACATGGCCTGAATAGAGCTGGAGTTCTTTCAGTCGGGCAGCATAAGACATATTTTGAGACCCTTTATCCTTTTGGTGAGGAACTTTTGGGGCCTTTCCAGCTGCTGCAGGTGTCGGGTCAGATACATTCCGGGGCATTGTATGTCAATCACATAGGGTCTTGGTGATTGAGTGAGGGACATGGACAACTCTGACCCTAGATGTGTGAATCCTTCATGATCAGGTGGGCAACCTGATGACTTCTTCTGTGCTCAGTGGATTGCCACCTATATGGTACTTCTGAAGGATATCTGTGTCAGATGTGTTTTCGACTATAGGCAGTTTGCAGTCATCTCTTGTGACAGGCTTTGAGTCTGACATGGCTCCAGCAACTCTGACCCTGTGGGTTCTGTCACTTAGCCCAGTTTGCACCCATCTTGTGATGAGGCCTTTTCCAGTCAAAGGTAGCTGTATGGACTGCCTTTCCCTCATCAATAGCCTTGGTGACTGAGTTTAAATGGTAATACAGGGTTAGGAGTGCTGGATTTTCCTGGGTGCAGTAAAGTATTTATAGTGGCTTAGAATGTTTGAGGGTTGTTGGAGTACCTTTCCTGCATGGTTGTATGGTAGTTAGTTTTGTCATGCTTTACTAGACTTTTAGCTTTGTTGCAGAGTTCAAGATAAGTTTGTCTCGTAATGCTGTTTTTTTTTGTTTATGGAATTGTAATCAGGCTTTGTCCCTTTCTTTCATTATGGTTTTAGTATCTTTTGTTAGCCATGGGACATAGTTAATTCTGATTCTAATGGTTCTGGGGGGTACATGATAGTTTAGGATATCTAAAAAGGTTGAGCTGAAGTATTGCACAGCGTCATCAAGAGGTAGTTCTTTTAAGGGAGTCCAGTTGCAGCATGTTAGTGAATTGATTAGGTATTTAGGTTTGAAGGTCTTTTTGTTATGTACTACTCTGTGAATAGGTTGTTTAACATGGTGGGATCGACTCCTAATTAAGTAAGTTGCCTGATAGTCACTCAGACTGTCAGGAAGACAGCCTGAATGTTGAGCCTGTGTGGGGTCTGATAGCAGAATCCAGTCTAAGATAGATTGGCATTTGGAGGTTTTGTCAGTTCTAGTGGGGTCAGTTATAATTTGGTTGAACCCATGGAGATTTACATGGGTGGAGGGATTTTGGCTGGAACAATCAGACCAGTCAATATTGAAGTCGCCTCATATTATAGTTATATGAGGAAGGTAGGATGACATCCAGTTTAGTAGGTTTTCCAGTATGATAGTATTATTACCTGGTGGGATATATCCACCTGCAATAATTATGTGTTTGTTGGAGTTGACTATTAATTTGCCTAGAATTAGTTCTATGTCTTTTACTTCTACATTCAAATTGTTCAAAAGTGAAGTGGTTTTGGAAATGTATTGCCACACTGCCTCCTTTTTTACCTGTTCTGTCTCTGTGTATGATGTTATACCCAGGGGCACTAATTTCATTATCGTGGTGTTCAGGTTTGAGCCATGTTTCTGTTAACACCATCTTGTACAGAGCTAGTAGGGCATGAAGGTCCTGGGTTTTGTTACGAATGCTTCTTACACTGACGTTTAAATGGAGTAGAGATGAGGATTGTCTTAGCTATAGGGGATTTAGTTGCTGAATGGTACTGTGGTTAGCGCTGCTGGGCCCTGGATTAGGGTGAATGTCCCTGCAGCAAGTAAGTTTTTGGAGGAGGTATAGATAGACCTTGTAAAGTTTGTGAAATATCCTTGCCTGTTTCTGGGAGGCTGGGATACTGGTCTTTTACTTAAGAGTATTATAAAGGGAGGAAAAATACTGGGTGGAGGAAAGGTTGTAAGGTGATACAGGGAAATGTTCTTCCTGTCTAGGACTGGTTGTGGAATCTGTTTGCCATGGTGGTGGGGAAGTGGTATTAAGGTGTGTGCAGTAGGAGGAAAGAAGTGACAGAAGAAGGAGGGAGAAGATAGTTAATGGGGAACATAATACTTTTAGTAAGTGGGAGAAATGCATATAAGACATGTTGAGTTAGAGGAGTAGGTAGGTTAATGTAGGAGTGATAGTAGTAATAGTACTCAGGTGTTGAAGAGGGGTGTGGTAGGGTCTATAAGTGAGGGATGGTAGGTGAGGTTTGATTGGCTAATTGGGAGGTAGATGTGTTGGAGGTGTGGTCTTCAAACTATAAATGAAATTGAAGTGGGGTGGGTGGGAATGGGGGTAGGGTAGAGTAATGAAGTGAGCGAAGTGAACAGAGTGGGGCAGCACTCTCCAGTAGTTCTAGCAAACTAGAAGAGAAAAACTATCATTAAGAAGGTTGAATAGTTTGGTACAGGGGAGAGAATGTTGTGATTAATTTCCAGGGAGCCTGCTTTGAATGTAACTCTAAACAAACTAAGCAGAGAAGCTGACAGTTGCTGGCTGACAGCAAGGCTATAGAGGTGGATGAAAAGAGATTATAGTAGGGAAAGGTGAGAGTAGGGATCTTATGAGTGGGAGAGAGGACAGAGGGATTCTATTTGTAAGAGATAGGTCAGGGAGAGGAAACAACAGGTAGAGATGTGAAGACTGTGTCAGTAGGAAGCTATGAGAGTAGAGGGAAAGAGCTAGCTGAGAAAGTGGATGAGAGTAAGGTTATGAGGAAAGGTGAGTCACTTGAACACTAGAGAGAGCAGGGGTAGTGGGGTGAGGTGCGCAGGGAGTGCTATAGCTGACCAAGGGCAGTACCTTACATAGGCATACAGTAGACACAAAGTTAAAGTCTACACCAAGTGGGTATAGAGTGGTAGGATTACTGAATACACAGTGTAACATACAGTGTAACATACATTGTAATTATACTGCACTGTTGCTGGATAGGAATTCCACTGAGGGAACAATACTCATAAAGTGAGTGGATGGTCATCAAGGCTGATTGGTGTTAGCAATGTCCTTGTTTTGATTGGTATCAGGGACCTGGTCAGCTAAACACACAACCATGCTATAGGGCAGACAGGATGGGAAAGAGAGAATGGGATCTTTAGAAAATGGTAGGAACAAATTACATAAAAAATGGGAATTGTGGGAATAATACATGCTGAAAAATCTTTTGGAGGAAGAATGAGGTTTAATGGAAGGCAGGAATTGAAAGCGCTATGTAATGTTTGACTGACAATGACTGTATAAATGATTATAGGTGATGTATAATATTTTCAACTAAAAATATGTCAGTATAGTTTGTTTTTATTTACATAAATGTATGATTGCCTGTGTCATAAGTCCATCCATCCTCAACCACTTTTCCCATTTTGCACATAGGGTTGGGGTGTCACTTCCGCAGTGACAATCATCTCGAGCCAAGGTTTACACTGCTGGGTGGCTAGGCCTGCCACAGTAGTTCATTCACACCACTCACTTGCACACACAGTCTCACCTACGGCCAGTTTAGAGTGTCCAATCCATCTGCTGCATGTCTTTGGAATGTGGGAGGAAACCGGAGTACCCGGAGGAAACCCACATGACCACAGGGAGGACATGCAGACTCCACACAGAAGGTACCCAAGATGAGAATCAAACCGGAGACCCTATTGCTATGAGGTGAAAATGCTAACCGCTGCACCACCACAGCCGCCCTCTACACCACCATGGCCACCCTAATGTCATAATTGATGTGTGTATATGTGCATGTGCAAAAGCGACAGAAAGAGAGAGATGGAGACATGGGTGTATATAGGTTCTGAAGAAGGAGTGTGTAAGTTATTGACTAGGTGTATTTTGTAGAGTAAAGTAATACAGATGACAGTGATGCACAGTGATGCACAGTGATCATCATAGGAAGACCTAGACAGATATTAACTGTGAAACCATACCAATACAATGTGAACCAGGTAGTGGATACCAAACCAGCATCACATCCATTCATCCTAACACTTCACTAGAAAACACGATGTTCCATACAACACATGCATCCACAAAAATAAACTCACACATAAATTTCACGATCAGCACTACATTAGTTAAAGACAGCTCAATACTATACATATATAAATTTCATACAACAACATCTTATACTAGAAAATATCAGTTACTTCCAACATAGAAATAGCTAACACACATATTGCTTATCACAAAGAGACTTCTCATATCAGGAGACATACACCCAAACCCAGGACCACTTAATACCTCACTGCTAACCAAACAAAAGTTAGACTTACCAATTCTTAACATCAACATCAGGAGTATATCTAACAAGCTTCCTGATCTGCATGCATTTAAAACCCACTACTCCCCAGACATACTAGCCATTACTGAGATCTGGCTAAAACCTAGGATCCAAAATGAAGAAATCCTCCCACCAGGGTATAATATCTTAAGACAGGATAGAGCAGGCAGGAAGGGAGGAGGGGTTGCCATTCTCTTTAAAAATACACTCAACATCAAACCTCTACTAACCCCGCTACCTAAATTTCAAAATGCCAAAACCTTAGGCTCAACTTTATACATAACACCAAAAAATCAATATTATCTGCTGTTACATTCACCCAGGTAATAACTTTCCCACCATAAAGGAAATCTTACAATGGACTTCAGATAATCTCCCACAGGAAACCATCCTTCTAGGTGACCTAAATACTGACTGTTAAACTGTAACGCCAACAACCCCACTAACCATATTAATCTATTTGGCTTTTCCTAATTCATTCAAGAACCCACTAGAGTAGATAAAAAAAAAACATAAACAATCTATCTTAGATTGGACACTAGTCAAGTGCCCCAAGCAAAACTACCAGACAGGATGCCTATCAGATGGCTTAAGTGACCATCTCCCCACCTTCCTCCTACATCAACGCACCAACCTTCCCAACCCCATAGTTTTTAGACAAGTCAGAGATGACCACAAACTAAATATACAGGATCTTAACAATATTCTAAGGCAATGTAAATGAGAACCACTATTTACTCTAGGTGTAGACCAAGCCGTTGACTACTTTAACAGTACTCTCATTAATGTCCGTAATATATTTTCACACACCAGGAAAATTAGAGTCAAGGCAAACTATGCACCATGGCTAAGTAGGGACACAATAACCCTACTAGGAACTAGAGACAAGGCTTGGAAAATCTGCAAGAGGGATAACACTAGCTTATCCAAACAAAACTACCAGCAGCTAAGAAAGCCAAGAGACAAACTAAACTTGATAAACAGAACTATTTCCTTAGTGCCCACAACAAACATTCAAAAGATCCTCAAAAGTTCTGGCATGCTATCAACTCCCTACTAAAACCAGGCAAAACTACCACTCCTGCTGCCAGCTCTACCAATAATACTAAAGATATAGCCTCCCAATTTAATCACCACTTCACAGACTCTATCATATCCTTATCCTCCAAACTATCCAGAAATAACCATACATATATCCCAGTCAAAAACCCTAATAATATCCCCTCCTTTACTCTCTCACCTGTCCCTACCTCTACAATTAAAAAACTCCTCCAAAACTTAAACCCACCACCCTTGCTGCTGACAGTTTACCTGCCAACCTCCTAAAAATAGCTGCTGATTCCTTATCTTACCCTGTTTCTATCCTTATCAACCACTCCATACAAGAAGCCTATATCCCTCAACTATGGAAAATATCATATATTATTCCTCTTCACATAGGTGGGAACTCTTATGACTTTTCTAACTACCATCCCATAGCCATCCTATCCCCCTTATCCAAAGTACTCGAGAAATGTATTCACTCCGAAGTTATAAAATTCCTGAACTCAAACAATCTCCTCTCCTCCACACAACACGGCTTCCAGCAACACCATAGCACAACAGCAGCTCTTCTCACTTTTACTAATCTGGTTAACCAACACAGAAACAACAACAACTTTGTATATGCAACATTCTTAGACTTATCCAAGGCATTTGACATGGTGTCACATACCTTACTACTAGACTCTATGACCTCATTATCCTTTGCCCCTTCAACTATTGTCTGGTTTAGAAGCTATCTGTCAGATAGACAACAATCTGTCTAATGGCAAGGCATATTATCTCCCTTGCTTCCAAACACTTTAGGCATACCACAAGGCTCAATATTAGGCCCACTTCTCTTCTCTATATTACTAACAATCTTCATACCTCCACCCAGCAGGCTAAACTTATACAGTACACAGATGACTCAACTCCTATCTGCTCTGCACCATCACTCACCACCCTACAGCTCACTCAGGAATAATTTACATCTGTGGAAAGTTGGATTACTCAGATCCAACTTATCCTAAACCCCAACAAGACTAAACTGCTACTATTCACCCCCAACAAAACTATATCCACCCCTCTACCCTTTTCAATCAGTTCCAAAAATAGTACTAGCATCTCTCCCTCTGACTACACCAAACTCCTTGGCGTAGAAATTGACAAAAACCTACTATTTGATGTCCATATTTCACAAACTATCAAAAAGGTCCATAAAAATGGGAACACTATATAGACACAAAAATACATCTTTGATCAGGCACAGATTACCCTAGCACAAACTCATCTACTGTCCACTCTAATGTATGCCTCACCAATCCTTAGCCAGATCAGAAAACTCCACCTTCAGAACCCTTCACTGTCAGGCTTTAAGGGAACTTCAATGGCTAGAACTTCCTCAACTACTCAGTTATCACCAACTAATCATTGCCCACAATATTCTGAAATATCCTGATAGAACCCCAGCACTAAGCCACCTTCTCACTCACTACATATCAAACCCTCTGCTCTGCTCTTCTGACAAATCACTCCCCTGTATCTCTAGGGAAAACAACTCTGCAGGGAAAGTATTATTCTCTCATAACCTAGCTAGAAACTGGAATAACCTCCCCCTCCTCTGACTTCTGCCTCTTCCACTACACAGTTCAAAAGCTCACTTGAAGCACACCTGATGAAGTCCTGGCCATGTCCATGCATTACATAACCCTCTTTTCATCTGCCCCAAACTTCTGCCTACTCCTATTATACCTATGTTAATTTGCTACAATTTCAGGAATCTATACTGCTGATTTGAAATTTTATATTTCTCTATATTTAGCCATGTTATTTGTTTCTGTGTTAATATTCTTTTACTGTTGTATATATGCTTTATTAGTATCATGTGTTTAACTATGTTGAGTTACTGTGGAACTTTTCTCCTTGGGCCTCCACTGTAAATGGGCCTGTGTCCAGTCGGACTATCCCAGTAAGCAAATTTTCTTCTTTTTTCTTTTGACTGCTCCCGTTAGGGGTCACCACAGCAGATCATCTGTTTCCATTTCTTCCTGTCCTCTGCATCTTGCTCTGTCACACCAACCACCTGCATGTCCTCTTTAACTGGGTACATGTCAGTCGACCGACAAGTCAGAAGACCGACATTCACTCCACCGACACATGAAAACATCGAAAGTGCAAACACGGACATTTAACAGGTAAGACTTTTAAATTTGCTAATCATGCCTACCATGTTTTAGTAAGTGTGGCAGTGTTATGCATGTGTGGTAGGCATGATTAGCAAATTTAAAAGTCTTACCTGTTAAATGTCAATGCCACTGGCAACCCATATAACATAGCCTGTCTCACTACCCTCTTGTAGACCTTCCCTTTCACTCTTACTGGTACCTGTCTGTCACAAATCACTCCTGACACTCTTTTCCACCCACTCCATCCTGCCTGTACTCTCTTCTTCACCTCTCTTACACACTCGCTATTACTCTGAACTGTTGATCCCAAGTACTTCAACTCGTCCACCTTTGCCAACTCTACTCCCTGTATCCCCACCATTCCTCTATCCTCCCTCTCATTCACATATATTTTGTCTTAGTCCTGCTGACCTTCATTCCTCTCCTCTCTAGAGCATATCTCCACCAGTCCAGGGTCTCCTCAACCTGTTCCCTACTCTCACTACATATCACAATGTCATCTGCAAACATCATAGTCCACCGGGACTCCTGTCTGATCTCGTCTGTCAACCTGTTCACCACCATTGCAAATAAGAAAGGGCTCAGAGCTGATCCTTGATGTAATCTCACCTCCACCTTAAACGCATCTGTCACTCTCACTGCAGATTTCACCACTGTCACACTACCCTTGTACATATCCTGTACCACTCTTACATACTTCTCTGCCACTCCCGACTTCCTCATACAATACCACAACTCCTCTCTAGGCACCCTGTCATATGCTTTCTCTAAGTCCACAAAGACACAATGCAGCTCCTTCTGACCTTCTCTGCACTTCTCCATCAACACTCTCAGAGCAAATATCGCATCTGTAGTGCTCTTTCCTGGCATGAAACCATATTGCTGATCACTGATCATCACCTCCCTTCTTAACCTAGTTTCCACTACTCTTTCCCATAACTTCAGGCTGTGACTGATCAGTTTTATCCCTCTGTAGCTACTACAGCTCTGCACATCACCCTTATTCTTAAAGATAGGTACCAAAACACTTTCCTCCACTCCTCTGGTTAAAAACCCCACTGCCATTTCTCCTAAACACCTTCAAGCTTCCACAGGTATGTCATCTGGACCAACAGCCTTTCCATTCTTGATCCTCTTCATAGCTATCTGCACTTCTGTCTTGCTAATCCTTTGCACTTCCTGATTCACTATCCCCACATCATCCAACCTTCTCTCTCTCTCATTCTCTTCATTCATCAGCCCCTCAAAGTATTCTTTCCATAATGAAGACAATTTATGAACTAGCTTTTTGTTTTAGAAAAGGAAATTAGATATGGTTAAACTCACACAAATGCACATGCAGGAAGACTTCATGACTACTTTGGGTTACTCTCATCAGACAAGGACGTGTAGAAAGAAAGTGGTTGGTCAAATGGATAAAGAATTGTAAATTCCATTTAATGTCTCCTATTGTACCAGTCTGGGTCACATTATAAATGTCCTCATTCAGATTTATATCACTGGAATTTGACACTGAGTATCTTTGTTTGACATGAGCATATTATGGTCATCTGTATTTTTAATATGTGCTTTTATAACTACTTTTAAGAATGAGTATGTGATATGCCTACTTGCTATCTATGTAAAAATGTTGCTTAACATTGTATAATAATAATAAAGTTACAATTTTTACTCAATAATCTTCTGACTATAGCGATAATCCAACAAGGGAATGTTAGCCAGGAGTCATTAGGGTATAACAAATCCCTCAGAACGAGCAAAGTAAAAGCAAAAGGAACAATCAGTTTGGATCTGGAAAACTGACACTCACAAGTTTCATGGCATAACAGATATTTCCTTGTGCATCTCTACAGAGTGCAGAGATACTCACAAGGAAATATCTGATGTTCATCGTGTTTCACTGTTGCAGTCATCACTGTAGGGTTCTTCCTGCCGGCAGGCAGCCCTCGGTCGGCCAGAATCCCAAAGTCTGGGACCGGCGTCGGCTGTTCAGTCATCCTCCCTGACGTCAGAGTGCCAGGGGTACAAAGCTCCCAGCCGACGCCATGTTCTCCAGTCTTTCTTGCCGTGTGGTGGAAGCAGTTCGCAAGTGCTGGTCAGCTGACTCCTGATATTTTTGGTGCTTCATTCCGAAGACATTCTTCTTCTTCTCAAAGCTAAGTACCCCGTTGGGGAAACTTTTTTCTTGCTCCAGTCCGATATCAGAAAAAGTTAATAATTGTATTTCATGTGGGAAGCAAATACCTCATAAGGATTTCCACTCTTACTGTATTCCTTGTCTAGGCCCTGAGCATAAAGTAGCTAGTTGTCAGTTTTGTGCTAGATTTAATCAACGTACTGTTAAGCGGATATACGATTTTGCTTTTCAATACTTTGGCATGTGATTTAATTACAATATGTCGTTGGACACGCTTCCGACTACCAGAGTTCACAAAAGGCACAAGGATAAGGATAGGTCTCCGAGGTCCAAATCAGATGACGGTTTACAAGCAGAGCCAGCTGCAGGTTCAGCCGTCGTCAGTGAGGCACTTTCGCAGCCCCTGTCATCGGCCATTACAGAACCTCTTGCCAAAACGGAATCCCACGAGGAGCCAACTAGGCCTTTGAGTACTCCAGGTGCAGGACCTTCGGACAATGCTCCCTCGGATGGGTCCGGAGCCGTTGTGCAGGTACCGGCTTCCGAGGGGGTTTTCAGGCCTACACAGCTTCAGATAAAGGCAAAGGCAAAGACAAAGGTGAAGACTCCTTCTAAATCAAAGATTCAAGCCCAGGCCTCCTCTGATCTGGGACCTAAATCACAAAAACAAATGCTTAAAATGGCGGAGGACTTACTAACTATGATTAGGGGTTCACATCCCCCTCCAGACAAAAGGCCAAGACAAGAATTGGATTATGAATCCTCTGATCAGGCATCTATTTCTTCAGTGTCTTCCTCTGAACAGGAATATACTTTCCATCCTTATGAGGATTCTGATGCTGAGGAATCCATTCCTTCAGCTTCTCCCCCTGAGGATTTTTCTTTTGGGGGAACTTTATATGACATGAGGGAACATTTTCACTGGGAAGGACAGGAGTACTCTGAATCTAAGAGAAGGCTTAGGGATTTCCTTCTTCTTCCCCAACACAGACCCCTGGCTATTCCTCCTATTTTGGATATTGTGGATGATGTCTTTTCTGAGGCTAATTTAACTCCTGACTCCTTTCCTTCAGCCACTGCAAAGCCTGATAGATATTACAGAGTCCCTGACTCCCACCAGTTTCTTTATAAAAATCCTACTGCTGATCCAGAAACCATTTCTCAGGGTCCTAAGGGTGTTAAGGCCGCCACTGCTAAGAACTCTATTCCATCAGATAAGGATTCTAGAGCTTTGGAGAGATGGGGCAAAAAAGTGTACACTTCTGCTACTTTATCCAT
Source organism: Protopterus annectens (assembly GCF_019279795.1). Lineage (NCBI taxonomy): Eukaryota > Metazoa > Chordata > Ceratodontiformes > Protopteridae > Protopterus > Protopterus annectens. The sequence goes on along the minus strand of NC_056739.1, from coordinate 121,257,629 downwards.
TAGGGCTTTAAATTGTCAATTTCATATGCTAAAATATCAGCAATTTCTTCTGTCTGTTATGAAACAAAAGCTAGGTACCATTTCTGCATGTGCAGATAATAAGGAATGACACGATTTGATGCATGCCACTGAACAAGTGGGGAAGCATGGTTTACATTGTGGTTTTGATGCCTTGGAGGCCGGCTGCCTGTGGCACAGTCATTAGAAGGCATGCTTGGCTAAAGGAACAAAACTTGCCTGATCAAGTGAAAGCAAAGTTACTGGATGCTCCTGTTCAACATAATGTTTTGTTTGGGTCTAAGGCTGAAGAGGTGATAAAGAAAATGGAGGATAAAGCAAAATCCATGCAAACAGTTAAGGATTTCTTACAAGTTCAGCCCCCAAGATTTAGCAGAAATTGGCCAACTAAAAATTGGTCCTTTCCCAGCTCGGACAGGCCTCAGAGGGGTAGATATAGGCACTTCAGAGGGAGGGCCCAAGCACAGACCTCTTATAGACCTAGACAGTGGAGTGCTTCCACCCCCAGGAGTGAAGAGGACAGACCTCAATCTTATAGGAATCAGGCTCAATGACTCCCCCTGCATGGCTCCAGGAACCTCTCTCCTGGAAGACCCTCTAGGAGGAAAACTCTCTTTTTCACCAAAATTGGACTTACATAACCCAAGACAAGTGGGTTCTGGATGTAGTTTCAAGAGGTTACAAATTCCACTTTCATACCTTGCCAAGACCAAGCGGATGGCCAGACCTACCAAAACACCAATGGGCAGAGGCATTAAACCAGGTGGGATCCCTCATGGCTATGAGGGCCATAGAACTGGTTCCACAATCAGAGACGGGGCAAGGCTTTCACTCAAGGCTCTTTCTAGTTCCCAGAAAACAAAATTCTTGGAGACCCATCCTGGATCTGTTAGTCTTAAATACTTTCCTGGAGATACCAAAGTTCAAGATGCTTACTCTGCAGCAGCTCCTGCCAGTGTTGAGCAAAAATGCATGGATGGTGACATTGGATTTAAAGGAGGCTTACCTACACATCCCTATCAGACAGGAGTGCAGAAAATACCTCAGGTTCAAGGCAGGATCGAAACATTACCAATTCTCTGCACTGCCCTTTGGCTTGTCTACTGCGCCCAGGGTCTTTACCAAGTGCCTGGCACCAGTAGTAGCTTACTGCAGACTCAAGGGAATTCAAATTTACCCTTATCTGGACGACTGCCTTATTCAAGCAGACAGCAAGGACATCTTACTCCAGCACCTGGAATTTGTTCAAAATCTACTCAAGTACCTGGGATTCACTGTGAACATAAAAAAGTCAAATTTGACACCCACTCAACAGATAACTTTCCTGGGTGCTCTTTTTAAACACAACAACCCAGATGGCATTCCTGACATCTGCAAAACAACTACAGCTGGCTTCAACTTTCAAAAGCCTGGTGTTAATGTCTCAGCTAACTGCAAGGAAATTCCTGCAGGCTTTGGGTTACATGGCCTCCTGCATACTTCTCATACCATATGCAAGACATATGAGAAAGATACAATGGTACCTAAAAAGCATATGGTCCAGCATTGTCACAGTCTAGACACACAGATTGCTGTCTTGCCTTGCCTGCAAAAGGAATTCCATTGCTGGGCCATGGCATGTATTCAAAACAAAGGGAAAGCCTTCAGTCTGCCTCCAGCCAACCAAGTGTTAACCATGGATGCCTCGGATTACGCATGGGGAGCCCACTTGCAGGGGAAAGGCCTGCAAGGTTTTTGGACAGTGGATCAGAAGCACCTACATATCAATTTAAAAGAGATGTTAGCTGTGCAGAATGCCCTCTTGGCTTTCAGGGATCTTCTACAGCCAGGGCAACTACTGATACGGACAGACAACACCACAGTTATGTGCCACATAAACAAGCAAGGGGGTTCACACACCTACCCCCTTTGCAGACTAGCCATGACTCTATGGAACACAGCTCTAGCTTGCAAAGTGGACCTACAAGCTCAGTTCCTGCCAGGGAAATAAAACATTCTGACAGACAGCCTGAGCAGGAACCTGTCAGACCCACATGAGTGGATGCTAGACACCCAAATATTCAAGATGATTACAGAAGCCTGGGGCTGCCCGGACATAGATCTTTTTGCATCTCCCTTCAACTATCAGTTACAGATTTTTTGCACAAGGACATATCACAAACTAGCATGGAAAGTGGATGCACTATCATTCAGTTGGAGGAGCCTCTTGGGGGTATGCCTTTCCTCCTCTACCTCTTCTTCCACGGGTGTTATTAAAGATGAAGCAGGACAAACCCAAGATGATTTTACTGGCCCCAAATTGGCCTCATCAATTTTGGTACTCGGCACTGATGAATCTATCCCAGGAGCCTCCTTGGATTCTACCTCAGATTCCAAATCTTTTGTCCCAACACCAGGGCCAGGTTCTGCACTCTCATATCAAAACTCTCAGCCTGGCAGCCTGGCGTATTCAGGGTCTATGATTAATCCTACCCTTCCCAAACAGGACATGGATGTCATCTTAGAAGCCAGACAGCCTAGCACTAGAAAATCTTATGCAGGTGAATGGAAGGGATTTTGCACCTGGATGCATGCTCAGGATTCATATCCTCTCATTCCTAATATTCCATTGATTTTACATTACCTGACAGACATGTTACATAAGGGTTTATCCTTTTCCTCCATAAAAATACATGCCTCAGCTATCTCTGCACATTACAATACAGATCCTCCAATTTTTTCACATCCACTTCTGAAACAATATCTCAGAGGAGCAAAGAATTTAAGGCCCCCTAGGACACTATCCATACCTGCCTGGGACCTCAACTATGTTCTGGAAAAACTTACTCTGCCTCCTTTTGAGCCTGCTCCCACATCTGATATAAAGTATTTATCATGGAAGACCGCTATTCTACTGGCTTTGACTTCAGCCAGGAGAGTCTCAGAGTTACAAGCACTCATGGCTGTGGAACCTTACATTATTTTTCATCAAGACAGGGTTTCTTTAAGGACTAACCCTACTTTCATGCCTAAAGTGGTTTCTAAAGTGGCTTTAAACCAAACTATTCACCTGCCAACCTTTTTCACTAATCCACAAAATAAGGGGGAGAGGATCTTGCATTCTTTGGACGTACACAGGCAGCTTCATTTTTACCTGGACAGAACCAAGGATATCAGAAAAACAGAACAACTGTTTGTTTCTTATGCAGCAAATTCCCAAGGCAAGGCTATTTCAAAACAGACCATTTCTAAATGGATTGCTCATGGAATCAGATTTTGTTACTCTCATCATGGAAAGCAAATCCCAGGAAAAATCAGGACTCACTCCACCAGAGCTGCTGCTACTTCTGCTGCTTTTCTCAGGGGAGTACCTACCAAAGATATTTTGGAAGCTGCAACTTGGAGTTCAGTGCATACTTTCTCTAAGCACTATAATCTACCTCTTTATTCTAAGTCTAGGGCAGGCTTTGCTTCTGCAGTCTTGCAGGGCCTTCTAGCCGCCCCTTCTACTCTATAACCACCACCCTTTATCTCAGCTTTGGGATTCAACCCTACAGTGATGACTGCAACAGTGAAACACGATGAACATAGTACAGTTGTGTACACTTACCATAAATGTAGATGTTCAAGTGTCTTCACTGTTGCAGTCTGGGTTACCCACCCCCCTGTCCCCTCTTATTCTCTCATTAGTGTGGTTCCCTGCTTCACCCTTCTTCTGAGGTGTATTTTCTACAGGGTATGGGGTTTTGTTGTACCTTTCTTTTAGCCTTTACTTTTGGGCACCTGATATCTGGGGCAAGAAAAACTGGAGAACATGGCGTAGGCTGGGAGCTTTGTACCCCTGGCACTCTGACGTCAGGGAGGATGACTGAACAGCCGATGCTGGACCCAGACTTTGGGATTCTGGCCGACTGAGGGCTGCCTGCTGGCAGAAAGAACCCTACAGTGATGACTGCAACAGTGAAGATACTCGAACATCTACATTTATGGTAAGTGTACACAACTGTACTTTATGCCTAGTGAGTGTCTTCATGAAGTACAGAGACAGCCCTGGCTGTGGTGGAGGATTGTCTGGGGCGGCGAAAACTTATATTTGGTCAAAATAGGGAACTTGGAATATGGTGTCTTCTAGAAGTTTTCCAAAACAGAAATATATAACCCCAAGCAAATTTGGTTTAAAAGTAGCACTGAACATGTTAAAAAGCAGGCAGATAAGTACAACGGGGAGTTTCAACCTTCTGAAGTTAATTTGCAGGATTACATTTTTGAATGTGTAAATGGAGGACACTTATGTCAAGATTTATTAAGTGCCTTAATTCAGAACAGGATTTTCCAAGAAAAATAATCTACAGTGATATGAGAAAGGTTCTGTTATAACCCTCAGAGTCAGTTAATTATCCACATGATAAGATTCCCAGGCATATATAGTGATAATGAAATTGTTTGCAGTATTTTAAGTATTAAACTGTGTGACAAGATTATAATGTATTTCTTTTATTTATATGACATTTGTTTACTGGGAAAGCTTGACTGGGCAATAATACTTTTTCAGTGGAGTCCTGTGGAAAAATCTTCACAATTAAATCAATTTTACAGACAGATAAAGCATCTTATATACATAAGAAAACAATATTAGCAATAGTCAACATGCAAAATGTGTACATAGTGCATGAATACAATCAATGAAATGTTGCAGGTTATACATGATGTAGGTAGGGTTAAAAAGAGTCCATATATTGGAAGAGAAAAATACAATAATGAAGGTATAACAAGAAAAATGATAAATTCTTACTTAACGCAAATTTATCCCAATATTTTATGCAGGATGTAGGAAACAAAATAGTGTAAATCTTGAAAGGCAAGTATTATTTTAGAAGGCATGAGTAATTTTATAGAGAAGAGGTGGGAAGAGAGAAAAGCAAATGGCCAAGGGAGAAGGTTGGCTGGTTAAGGGAAGTTTGAAGGATGAGAAATAAAATAGTGAGATGTGGGGACAGGATACTAAGATGTTCCCATTGGGAGTTAGCCTGTGTTTAAGTATAGAACTTTTTATTTAATTGTAAACCTAGGATGAGTGCAATGTAGTATCAGAGCTGATAAATCCACAGTTCTAAAGATCATTCAAATCATTACGAATTTTTGAGCTTTGACTGAAAGTTATGCTGATCATGTCTTTTTCACAAGGTTTTATAGCAGGATGAGTGAAGTGAAACATGTTGCACAAACTACCTGCTAGTGTTTAGTAAGAATAAATAATGAATAAGAATGCGCTGAAATTAGCTGGCCATAGCTGAAGTAAAACGAACTGTGCATATGCCTAGAAATCTTTACATTTTTTACATGACATTAGATGACAATGGTAATCTATAAATACCTGCCCTATTCTTTTGGGAAGTTTCAAGTTCATTCCTTGCTTACACCATAGCTTTCATGAAGGAATGAGATGAAATAAATAAACTGAACTGCATCATGGCTGTGTGTCATGCACAATAACATTTGTGGTTTTTTTTAGCCTGGCTAAAATTTCAGCTGATGCCTCTGGCCCATGAAAAAAGATGCTCTAGATAAGTGAGTTATACACTGATATAAATGGGTTAAAACAGATATTTCCAGCCTGTGTTTATGAGGGAGCAAATGGTAATGTTAATGTCCAAAATGCTGATTCCACAGTTTTGCTCACCTTCAGACATTCCATCTGAAAGACTGTCTCCCTGGAACAAGTTTTGCAACCTTGATGCCTCAGTCCAACACAGATATGGTGTTTATAATACAGGCAAGCCTTTGGCTTAACACTTTTGTCATGTGTGTTATTTTTTGTTTTACTTTAATGAAAGAAATAAATACTGGGGGAGATGGCAGATGTGTGACATGTAACAAAAACTATTTTCACTGGTTTTATTTGTTTTCCATGGTTGAGAATTGGTCTGCGTAGACCTTTTTCAGACTCAGCCTAGGACAGGTGTTTGGTTAAGTTATTTGTTCAGAATCACACAGGTAGCAGTGCAGGCTGAGGGAATCAAACACTGTACCTCTGGACTACAGGAAACAGCTCCTTAATCCTTAAGCAAGCTGCCAGTTTCCACTAGATGTTATTCAGTTTCTTATTTCAAAATAAGCATTTGTCCACACATGGTTTCCAAGTAACTGTCACAAGTAGGTTCACACATGAGTAATCACATCAAATATTTTGAAAGTGCTCTGACAACTAAGTTGATGAAGAACAGACAGTATCTTAAAGAAGTATGTTGGCACAACAACTGCAGATTTTAATTAACATGTTTTTGTGATAGATTAATCACACACACACACACACACACACACACACACACACACACACACACACACACACACACACACACACGCACACACATATATATTTATATATATATATATATATATACATATATATATATATATATATATATATATATATAAATTCAGGATTTCAGTAGTTTGAGATTCTGAAGGGAACCTATATATATATATATATATATATATATAAGGGTCTAGGACTTTAGATCGAATGATCAAAACTCCGAAACCCAAACGGCCGGCCATACTTACGCAAAAGTGCTTTTCACTGAAGAAGCACTTTCACATAAGTATGCCTGTTGCCGAGGCTGTACTATGGTGCGGATAAGGGAAAATTCCCTTTTCCCCACTGTAGCACGGTCTCAGAGGAAGTATATTAAAGTAGGGGGGTGTGGGGAGCACAGGGTGCATGGGGGGCAAATCCCCCCCCGCTAAAACATTAATGCAGTGTTTTTTTTTTTCAGTAGCACGCTTTAATGAAAGCACTTTTTAGATAAAAGTGCTTTCATTAAAGTGTGTTCGGTGGTTATGGATTTGGTCATTTTATCATTCGATCAAACGTCCTAGATCCATATAGATATATATATATATATATATATATATATATATATATATATATATTTATATATACATACACACATACATATATATATATATATATATATATATATATATATATATATATATATGTATGTATATGTATACAGGCAAATTGACTTCAAGTGTACTGACAGAAATTTATGTTTCTGTGTGTTATTCTGAATTTAGAAGAAAGAAACAAGTAAGCACACATTACTATTTTTGATGCTGCAATGTTGCTTCAAAGTATAATCCAGCATGTGATTTTCAAACTTGAAAATATCTCCTGATATGATTCAGGGTATCCCCTCCCATTAGCAAAGAAAGACACATTTGTGGTAAAACAGAATTGTTTAACTTTATTGTATTTCATGTCATGTTAAGTGATAACAGAATTTGAAAACAGTCACACATTATGAAGTAATTAACTTATTTTGCTTTATATGTATTGGACACAACATATTGGTGTATACTAATGCTTTAGATACGTGATCATAAGTGAAAACTGCACAGGTTTCTCTAAATTTTCATATGTTGTCAACCCAGGATATCCAGTTTAGATATTTATTTTTTAAAAAGGGAAAATATTTTACTGACATTCAGTGTTGAAGATTAATACTCTAAACTGTTACCTACTTCCATGCTGGTGGACAATGAAAACTGAACAACTTTGAAACAGAATGTATGTTGTACTTAGAAAACATTTTGTTTCATGGCTGGGGTACTGGAATGAAAGGATGCATTGCTTTGTGCGCTTTGTGTGCATCTAAGGACCCAGATGTTTACAGCATAGACATTCATTTTTGAGTTATTTATTGCATGATAACTGAAAGCAAAACTGTCACTTAAGAATTCAGTAATATTTGTGTATTGCTATTGCTGACTCTAAATTTTATGTTCTGGACAAAATCCACAAGTAATATTTTTACTTCGGCAATTTTGTTAATTACATGCAACAGACACTAAGATTAACAATGAGAATGCATATATTCTAGATAACATAATAATAGACAAGGTGGATAAACCAGTAGTATTGAATGAAAGAAATACAACGTTAACATGAAAATATGTTCAAGTCTAAATACTGGGCTGCAAAAATGCAGTAAAGTTTCAACAGAAACAGAAATAAAACTAGTCTAATTTGTAAATAGTAAAACAGAAAAAATATGTAAAAGAATAGAATTGTAGTGGATATTTCAAAGAATGTGTGTACAGTCTCCTCCATGGTTTTGTGTAGATCAAGAAGGCAGTGGATTATTTTATCTGATTTGTATTCTGAGTCTAAACAAAATAAGCTGAACCAAGACCTAGTTTGCTATCGTTTGATTCAGAAAAATGCATTAATAGCTATAGCACTTTTCGGACAGCTTGGACAGCCTAGTACCTATTAATGGAGTGACCCTGCCCCCATCCTATTATTTTTTCTTCTTCCACTATCCAGTGCTATGGATGGACGATTTTTGCAAAGGGACATTATGATAGTAGTATTAGTCACTAACACAAACTGTCTCCAGATAAAGCTGAAAAAGTAAGTTGTTGGACTTCAATGAGTCACAAAACTCTGGCATACCAAAACTAACTAACTAACTAACTAACTAACTAACTAACTAACTAACTAACTAACTAACTAACTAACTAATGAGTAATGGTCTAGTTTCAAAGTACAAAACAAAAATTGGTCAAGATGTGATTTCTGAGTAAATCCACATTTTTCCTTACTATCCAGAGGATAATTGTCCTAGGTAAATGGAGAATAGTGATACATTTAATTAATCAGAGCATCTGTGGGAAGACAGATTTGTTTATGCATACACAGTGATAGATACTTCTGAAATGTCTTCACAAGAGCAAGAGGTGATGCAAGAATAGATACACATTTCCCCTAGACGTTTGTAAAAGTGAATTATGTGCAATGTTTAGGAAAATATTCCCTGATCAGAGACAGGATGAATGTTATTCTGAGACATGATGCAAGTGATGCAAATATTGCCACCATTTCAGAAAAAATATAACGTTTTAGTTGAATATGATCATCTGAAGCCACCAGTGTCTGTATAAAACAGAACATTTTTCCTATTTTTTTATTTTTGGCTAAACTTAAAATCTGAACAGATATACAAAAACAAGCTATTATATTACTAGATGTCAAAGATTTCACAAATATTTTTTTCCACAGCAGTAGCCATGTTAAACCTTAGGGCTATGCAAATGGGAAAATTCATGGTTTTACTTTAGTATTTATTAGTCACAAAACCGCATAGAGAATAGTGACATGCTATTTCAAAAAGTTACTGAGTCAGGAACTGCAGACAAACATTTAATATGATCATTAGGTAGTTCCTAAGGAACATCTTTGCTGGGCTTCATAAAGAATTTTAACATAAAAAAAACGTGTTGGCAGCTGTAGAGAAACTTTTATTTTTGCAAAGGGTGGTAACCAATATCTATCAATGACTCATGGGACATTATTAGGTGAATTAATGTACTGGCACTTGCGGTTAGTACACTATCACAATTTGATTATTTTACAGATATGCATACTTCTGATACATATAAAATATATGGACATATTTATGAATTTTTCAAAGAAAACTTATTCTCCTGAAACTGCCAGAGACTGCAAAGAACCACATTTTGTAAGATAAATTTGCAACCAAGTACTTTATAGTGATTTTTCTAATCCTCTTGAGGGGAAAGTCACAAGAAAAAGTTTCTGTTATTAGTTTGTTGACCCCCAAAAAAAGTTAGAGAATGCTTATCCAGATACAGGACAGAGTGAGTCATGTTAGAAGCAAAAAGTAGAATGTATGGAATTAAAGACAAGTTAACACAAATAAGTTACAAGGAATGAGATGCACATCCCTCAAATGGTTTTGCCATACACTAGGCCTAGTTGTGTGTAGAGTTGCATATTAGACAAATTGCAAAGTTATTTTCCTACTGTTAAGAGATTCTCAGGTATGTAGTAAAACTGCTTGAAAAGTGAAATATAATACATCAGAGTCAGTTAAGTGTGGCATGAACAGCATTTTTATGCTTTTACAATTAAGGGATGGTCACCTAGGGAGTATTTGCCACTTATAGTGGTTGTGGTTTTATTTTACAATGATATTTGACAGACTCATTCATTAAAATTGAATTGGTAATTTTCTTCTCTGAAAAATAAGTTTTTCAGTGGTTGAGGACAAACTTATTAATTCACAAAGCAAAATGATTTGGTTAGAATTGTACTAACATGGACACAGCTATTTTAAATGCACAGATCACTTTAACTTTGAACATTATCAGACAGTTTCCACAGGATGCACTGCTCGTATGTATGATCCAAGATATGGATTAGCATCAGAGCTGACCTTATTCAGACATCATCCTATAAAGTAAAGTGATGCGTTTATTGTGCCGTGTTTATCAACAAGTTCTATGATTACCTGAAGAAAGTAGTTAAAGGTGTAGCAAAGAGACAGTATCATTAAATATCAAATGCTTGAAAGAGTGAACAAAAACGAGAGGTCCTTTTAGATCAAATCACAAAAAATGAAAGAAGCACTATTATTTTGTGGGCGGGGGAGGCAAGGCACCTGTATTTCCCACACCCTCTGCTATCTATTTATACCGGTTCCAAGATCACACAACAATGTGGAAACCACAAATTCTCAGACCCCACTTTGTTGCGATTTCGCACACAGAGCAGCTGACATTTTGAAAATCGAAGGAAAAAAAATCCTCTGTTACAGATTATGACCAGTAGATCAGCATTTGCTATAGTATGGACTGCCTTACACAAATGTGTATACTAGTAGTTACTGGCCGTGAAAAACTGGAAGAACATCGACTGTGCTTTACAGACTTTGTCTGAATCAGTTGTGTCCAAAGAACTATGATACAGTAGCAAAAAGTAACTATGTTCATTATTTTACACATGAGTTTTCACAGAGATGTAATTGGTAGTGCTGAGTAGCAACAAGTATAACCATGGAATTCGCTCGTAACGGAAAGCACTAGTGTTTGACTCAGAGACACAAGAATGAGATGATAAACACGTTTTTCCTCATTGCAGCCATACCTATCTCTGGATCATATTTTCTCACCATTGACATAAATGAATGCCTGCAAGCAGATAACAAAGTGTTACGGATAAAGATATGTCTGTGGGCAGATAACAAAGTATTATGGACATAGAGATGCCTGTGGGTAGATAAAGTGTTTAGAGATTCCTGTCGGTAAATAAAGTGTTATGGGCATATATATACTTGTGGGCAGATAAAGTGTTATGGACATAGAGATACCTGTGGGCAGTTTGATGCTACTGGTAAGATACATGTGGGCAGGTCAGTGCAGGAATTAAAAAAAGAGAACTGCAGATTTGTCTTCTGTTTACTGAGTCATGTAATCTTCTCAGTAATGTTTCTGCCACTAGAGATGCACTGTGTCAGTTCACTGGTGTATAAACTGCAAGGTAATGAGGAGCCATTGATGCAATGAGCTACAGTTTATAACCATTTTTCCATTTGAAATGCGGACTAAATAAAATTGGTGTATCTGGCATGCAGGCAGCTAAATGGCAGAGTGATGTGGTTATCTGATATCTGTAATGGCAGCCAACACTGTTTTTGATTTTACTGTGCCTATTATCTGATAGAAGCTGACTAGGCAGGAATCCCACCCAACACATCCCAGCACATCTCCTACCCACTCATTTCTGAAGAAGCCTGTTTCTTTATTAAAGGCCTTCTTGTTATCATTGGAATACATACTTATATTTAGCCTCTTAACATACTTCCTGAGGGATAAGTGACATTTTTTGGTAACAAACCTTGTTTTGTAAGCTAGGAATGTTCATAATCACCTGCTAATGAAGTTTTTTCTACTTCCATTGAAGTGTATGAATAGATTTTAACCTCCAAGGAGGATTAACCTTACCATCTTGTTGCAGACCACAGGGTACATACTTCCCTATCACTGAGAAAATGAAATAATAAAAAAGTGCTCCAGCAAGAGTTCCCAATAGTGTCTGTCCTGCATCACATGCTCACAATTCTATAGTTTAGTCTCAGAGAAAGTGGCAAGCTAAATCAGTCTGCTAGAATTTTTTATTACAAGCTTTTTTAGTTGTTATTGCTACATCCAAAGCCCTACTTAAGTGGTTTGAAATGTCCATTTCCGGTTCAACAGACCACTATTAAAAAAGGCAGGTATGAGATACGTGGACCATACTGAAGATGATGTACATATCAAGCTACATGAGATACGTGGTCCATACTGAAGATGATGTACATATCAAGCTACATGAGATACGTGGACCATACTGAAGATGATGTACATATCAAGCTACATGAGATACGTGGTCCATACTGAAGATGATGTACATATCAAGCTACATGAGATACGTGGACCATACTGAAGATGATGTACATATCAAGCTACATTAGATTGCTCAAGGTGTAAACTGGCAATGAATGAACTGTTGCATTAAGAGGTTGCATGAACAGTACATTTGATTGCATAAACATTATCTCCAAATAGCATCAAATGGAGTTTAAAAAGAATTATTACTTGTATATTGTCCCACAGCAATTAAGAAACCTTTGCCTTCTGAGCACACTGCTTGTCATTCTTGTTCTCATGTAACTCAAGTATAATATTATATTTTAAAACTCAGTATTTTCTGTTGTGACATGTAATTTCTTATGCTTACATATGTGCACGAACTAAGTGCATACATGCATATATTATGGCCAGATAGCATGACAGCTGCCCTTACTGAGCCAAGGGTGTAGCTCGGATACTCTTTGTACTCTGCTGAGTAATTTTCTGAGCATCACGTCAACATGGCTTTTTTCAGGGCATATTACATCTACAGCTGTCTAAAGCAAAGGCTTTAACAATAGGTGTGATGCTATTAATCTAACAACAGTGTTACTTGCATTTATTAAGTGCTTTGGGGGGTCAGCATTTTAAGAGATGTGTCCATTTTTAAGTGATAGGTGCCTGTGGGGGGGGGGGGTAGCTCTAAGAATTTGTGATTATGAAATGGAATCTGCTTACTACATCCCTGTCCTGAGCTGGAATCTGAGATTTAACAAGATCTGTTAGAGCTCTCCATCCAGACAAAATATGATTATGACCTGATATTGGCCCCATGGGGGTAGGTGGCCTTAGGTGGTCTACCCAGAAGGGCATGCAGAAGGATATGATTGAGCTTGCTGGGCATGTGTCTGAGACAGGAAAACACTGGTCTTGAATGGCATTTTGCCATCACCCAGCATGATGTCAAAATGTAAAAACAAGATTATTGGATTTAA